>NC_134495.1:43511929-43591929 GCF_040206685.1 Ascaphus truei
AGAGAGAGAGTGGGGGAGAGAGTGGGGGAGAGAGATAGAGAGAGTGGGGGAGAGAGAGAGAGTGGGGGAGAGAGAGAGTGGGGGAGAGAGAGAGAGTGGGGGAGAGAGAGAGAGTGGGGGAGAGAGAGAGAGTGGGGGAGAGAGAGAGTGGGGGAGAGAGAGAGTGGGGGAGAGAGAGAGAGTGGGAGAGAGAGAGAGAGAGAGAGTGGGGGAGAGAGAGTGGGGGAGAGAGAGAGAGTGGGGGAGAGAGAGAGAGAGTGGGGGAGAGAGAGTGGGGGAGAGAGAGAGTGGGGGAGAGAGAGAGAGTGGGGGAGAGAGTGGGGGAGAGAGAGAGTGGGGGAGAGAGAGAGAGTGGGGGGAGAGAGAGTGGGGGAGAGGGGGAGAGAGAATGGGGGAGAGGGGGAGAGAGAGAGTGGGTCTGACAGTCTGAGAGTGGGTCTGACAGTCTGAGAGTGGGTCTGACAGTCTGAGAGTGGGTCTGACAGTCTGAGAGTGGGTCTGACAGTCTGAGAGTGGGTCTGACAGTCTGAGAGTGGGTCTGACAGTCTGAGAGTGGGTCTGACAGTCTGAGAGTGGGTCTGACAATCTGAGTGAGAGTGGGTCTGAGAGTGAGAGAGTGAGTCTGAGAGTGAGAGAGTGGGTCTGAGAGTGAGAGAGTGGGTCTGAGAGTGAGAGAGTGGGTCTGAGAGTGAGAGAGTGGGTCTGAGAGTGAGAGAGTGGGTCTGAGAGTGAGAGTGGGTCAGAGTGAGAGTGGGTCTGAGAGTCTGTGAGTGTCTGAGAGCCTGAGCGAGAGAGTGGGTCTGAGAGCCTGAGCGAGAGAGTGGGTCTGAGGGTCTGAGCGAGAGAGTGGGTCTGAGGGTCTGAGAGAGAGAGTGGGTCTGAGAGTCTGAGTGAGAGTGGGTCTGACATCTGAGTGAGAGTGGGTCTGAGAGTGAGAGTGGGTCTGAGAGTGAGAGAGGATCTGAGAGTCTGTGAGTGGGTCTGAGAGCCTGAGTGAGAGAGTGGGTCTGAGAGAGAGTAGGTCTGAGAGAGAGTGGGTCTGAGAGAGAGTGGGTCTGAGAGAGTGGGTCTGAGGGTCTGAGAGAGAGTGGGTCTGAGAGTCTGATTTCCTACCCCCTGCAAGATTGCTCTGTGTGTGTGTGTGCGCGCATGTGTGTGTGAGTGTGCGTGCGCACAGACACCAACCCACAGTCAGTCATCGTCACCCACCACCCAAGAGTCCGTCAGTCACCCAAAGAGAAGCAGTTCCAGCCATCACATTAGTGGTGAGTTCATTAAATGTTTGACCAAATATAGCAGGCTAATTTTTAAGTTGATAATTTTGTATGGCCCTCGAATGATTTTATAAATATCAAAATGGCCCTTGGGAGAAAAAAGGTTCCCCACCCCTGGTATAGACAGTTATCGTCCGACCACAACAAGCCAAAACATGCAGAAAAAAGGTTCCCCACCCCTGGTATAGATAGAGCACAGCTGAAGAAATCCTGCTTCTGGTATCCAGAGAAGGAAAAATAGGCAGGCACTCCAAACTGACGAAATGATGAGTTTATTGCAAGTTAAACATACAGAAAAAACGGACTACATGAACGCACCTACGCGTTTCAGGCAACAGCATTTTATAAAGCGTAGGTGCGTTCATCATGTAGTCCGTTTTTTCTGTATGTTTAGATTGCAGTAAACTCATCATTTCGTCAGTTTGGAGTTGCCTGGCTATTTTTCCTTGTCTGGATACCAGAAGCAGGATTTCTTCGGCTGTGCTCTATCTACGCCCACCAATACTTTGAATTTACATTGGATGGATTGCACGCCCCGGATGATGAGAGTGTCCCATTCAATGTACAGGTAAAGAGCCGCAGTGCCTTATTGTCTCCTGTACACAAAACGGATATTATCCATTTATACATATTATCTGGTCGGGTGTTTATTGAAGTGTACGTAGTTGTGGATGTTATGCAAACTCCACTAGACACTTATCCCTTCCAGCTTTTCCTTTCTACAATATTGGGGCCACTCCACCTTCATCAGGACAATTATTCATGATATAATCATTTTCTACAAAGGGAACCAGCTTCAATTGTTGAGCACCACACTCACTACATTTACCTTTGTAAATATAGGCATCACATCTGCTTTATGCCATTCTTGGGCTACTGAGCCTGTGAAAATGGAGTCCTTGAATATTAAATATAATGGTTTTGCTATTACTGAGCTTAACTCCTTGAGAACTCTTGGATGTATGCCATCGGGGCCAGGTGCCTTATTTACTTTAATTTTCTCAAGCCGCTTATTAACTTCTGCCTCAGTTACCCAATTGTTCATTAATATGGAAGTTGTTGCTTCTGTAAGGAATCCACTCCTGGGTTTGGCTGAAACCCATTCCTTACAGAGCTATGCAGTTTCTAGACAACTCCCCATTGAATCTGCAATCAGTATCACCTGTGCTTGCAATCACTGCAGCTCTGTCTCTGTGCTCAGTCATTGGAGGAATTCCCTCACACCCCTGTCCTTTGATTGGCTCCCTGCCCTTCTTATAGTGGGCTCTCCCATTTCCTCATTGCTGAGCATAAACCATGATTCACTTGGATGTAACTGTGTTTGCCACAAACACTTCTGCCTCAGCCATTTCTTGTTCCTGTAGCCTGCTGCATATCCTCCTTGCAGAGGTCTGCTTCCTGATTCCTGTGGCCTGCTGCATATGCTCCTTGCAGAGGCCTGGTTCCTGTGGCCTGCTGCATATCCTCCTTGCAGAGGTCTGCTTCCTGGTTCCTGTGCTGAAGCGCTGGATCCCCAGTGCTATTCTTCAGTGTTCCTAGGCTGGTCTGCATTCTCCCCTTGCAGAGGCCTTCATCATGGGCCAAGGTGCTAAAGCGCACACTTTGATTTCTCCCTCCTTGTCTGGAGTGCAGACGCTGTTAAAGACCGAACAAGTCTGCACACCTGGGAGGGAGCTAATGGTGCTCTAAGCATCTTGGTAATTAACCCAAAAGATTCAGTTGGGCAATATAAGTCATGAAATTGGAGACATTGTTTCAGACGCTCGTTAGCCTGTTACTTTGTCCAGTCACGCAATATCCAGGGTGTATTGTATTCCTTTTACAGAACTCAGGACTGCGATCCCCAGGGTGATGGAACAGATCCTCTTGAATAATCATTCTTAGATTAGCAACGGGTACACATCCGCCTGATGTATATAGGTGGTTCTCACATACAGCCATGGGGTTAATATCAGGACCACATATTTGCTTGTTTATTGGACATAAGATGCTGTCATCATAGACACTCTGTCAGACACCACCAGTCTGCCATTCTGTCCAGACTCGCGGTCCTGTGTTTAATCATTTAACCCCTTATTTGTGCTGAAATTGCACTTGCAATACGCCTGAATGAGCGCAGAAAAGCCCTAGATACTAACACGGGCGTGATGTGCTTTTACTAGAAACTCGACCGGACACACTACACTTGGTGTACCTAATGTTTAATCGCTACTTTTGCAGCAGAACGTTTTGATCCTCCCTAGAGTGCCTATAATGACATTACAGCAGACGCATACAGTCTGTCATTCTGTCCTGGAATAGGGCATACGAAGTAGCTTCACTCAAGTAGGCATATTGTGATGTCACAATATAAACACTCCCCTACCGAGACTATAGAGTCATTCTGTCTGAAAAAAAGGATCTTATGTCCTCACTGTGATGTGTAGGGCTCATGTGGGGAGGGCACTAACTTTTGAGCTAGTTACTCTGTCACAGTGACACCCACCAGTTCCATCTATTGGGTGTAACACTATTTCTGTGCATAGTTCTCCCTCAGATACCACATACCCATCTTCAGCCCTTTGTGGACACATACAATCTTGGACCGATACTTACCTTCAAGTTCCGTCTCCAAGTGGTATACACCATATCATTGTGTGATCGCGAGTCCCCACTGTTATATACGGAGTGGGGCTTCCTACCCTGGAATTTACCCACCTCATTTATTTTAATTCGCCAATTTGTCATAGTTATGCCTCCCTACTAGGCATACCTAATCACTGACCTTATTTCATCTGATTTCTCATTAAAAAATTATTTTATATTTATCCACCATTGCAATTAGATCTGTCAATTTAGGCTTCTCTCTCGGTGTTATTCTATCTTAGCCATTCAGAGTGCTCTCAATATAGGGGTTTCTTCTTTCTTTGTTCGATTGCATTGTAACTTAACAATATCGCACCATGGGGGCTATGCACTAAGCAGTGATAAGTCGTTTTAAGAGTGTAAAGTGCTCTTAGAACGTGAAGTTCCGCCAAGCGCTATGCACTAAGCCGCGCAAACAGGCACTTTGCGCTCTAAAACGGGCTTTTTCTTTGAATTTTTTCAAAGTCCAACTTGGCTCGTACGATCAGCTGTTTGCGCTGAATCCTGCCCTTCTGCGGGATTCACTAAGAACCGCAAACTGATCGTACGTTAAAGTTGCGCTGAATAAAGCTCACCAGCTAAAGGCAGGTGATAACAAAAGCTGGACTTAGAAAAAATTCTTTGTTTACCTTTTTGCAGGCGCAAAACCAATACAACAGGCTGGCGGGTGTCCCCGGCTGACCCCGCAGGGGTCCCCGAGGGAGGCCGGGGGTCGCATGGGTGTCCCCGGCTGACCCCGCGGCCGTCCCGGGGTCCCCGCGGCCGTTCCGGGGTACCCGCGGGCCTGCGGTACCAATGTTGTGCCAACAAAAATACTAAACAATATTTCTAACTAAATACACCCCCCAAACACATACAGTACAATAATGTGCAAAATAACTATTATCCAGATATGGATAATAGATTATTTGCCCATTATTAAACACTGCATTAGCATACCTAAATAAAGTCAATAAAAACAGTAGCCAGCTAATCCAATGAATACAAGCAGTAACAACATCAACAATGAATTAATTAAACCATTAACCAATTACACCAATTAATTCCTAAACCAACTCAAAATGAATAGTAACACTAACCAATCAAACCAATTAATTACAACAACATTAATAAATGTTAACATTAAAAGACAAATAAATACATTCAAACAATCTCAGAAAGAACCATAAAACACATTAGCTAACATAATACAACATTTACTACAAGCGAACACCAATCGCAAACATTTTATTACATTAAGGGGCTCATGCAGAGAGCATAGATAAGGAAATAGCGCCATCTTCTGGCGAAAAAACTAGCCAGAAATCCTTAAACTCGGGAGAAAATGGCGCGATTTTTAAAAGTGCTCTGAAAATTTTTCAGAGCTGTAAAACTCGCCAAACTCGTGGCGAGAACCTGAAACTCGCCATGCTAATATAGCGTGGTATTCCAGAAGCTCCGAATCGCTGGAACACGCCAATATGTGCATTAGGCGAGTTTCAAATAGCCAGGAAAAGTTGGCAATTTGCAGTTTTTTGCCGAAATGAGTTAACGGCGTTCTCTGCATACCACCTTCACTAACGGCAAATCTGTGACTATTTTACAGCCATTTTAAACTTTTTTTAACGTTTCTCTCTGCATAAGCCCCTAAGCATGAAAAAAAAAACAATTACATCCACATAAGAAACTGACATTAAAATATCAACAGCAATAGCAACCCACAAATGCCCCCCCAAATATTGTAATAATAATGTATTAATCTGTACCCTAAAGAGGTACAGATTAATATATTATCAGTCAATATGCCTGCCCCAAAAAATCAAAAATCACATCCAAAGAATAAACCAGTAAAAAGAGACATTTACAAACACTGAATATATTACTTACCATTAGAAGCGGTGGCCCTCCGACTCCCGGGGTAACAGGAAGCTCACGTACCTTGAAGGCCTCCAACAGCATCCGATGCCATCCGCCATGAAGATCCGGATCAGGTACCCCAATCTTTTTTCTTTCTTTAATCACCTTCTTCTATCTTCATCTGTAACCATTTCTTCATCTTCTCTATCTTCTATCTTCATCTGTCAATCCAAAATACCCCATGTTAAATCCCAAGCGATGTTGTCCCGTTGTCTTCTTGGGCTCAAATGAGGCGTCACGGCCTTAAATATGGCTAGTGACGTCACATTTAGCCTCAAAATGGTTATCAGCCACCTGATTGGCTGTTAAAACCATATTCCTACTTTAATTTTTTTTTTTTACATGACGTCACTTAAAGGGAATGATGCCAGCCAACAAGAAGACGACGGGACAACATCGCTTGGGATTTAACATGGGGTATTTTGGTTTAATTAATTAATTGTTGATGTTGATACTGCTTGTATTCATTGGATTAGCTGGCTGCTGTTTTTATTGACTTTATTTAGGTATACTAATGCAGTGTTTAATAATGGGCAAATAATCTATTATCCATATCTGGATAATAGTTATTTTGCACATTATTGTACTGTATGTGTTAGGGCGCGGGGTGGGGCGCGGGGTGGGGCGGGGGGTGGGGTCGTGTATTTGTTTGTTAAATCTTTTTTTAATATACATTTTAATTATAGTGTACAGTAGATGTGCAGGGGGTCTCCGGAGCTGAACAGCATTGGTTTTCTATCAGCTAGCGCACGTAAATGTTAAGAACGCTAGCAGGGGGTATATACATTGCACGCACGATAAGCCAGTTTTGGGCACGTCCGATAAAAAATGGGCTGAGGGCCTTAGTGAATCGCGCCGCCAACTTCATTTTTTATCAGACGTGCTAATTTTTTTCAGGCCTGCGCGAAAGCTCGGAGCTTAGTGCATAGCCCCCCATGTTGCTTTGTTTATTTCTTTCCGTGTGCTGAGAGAAGGCTGGATCCATTCATCATATCCTTGGAACTTTGGGGATTTTTTTCAGCATTATTTTCTCACCTATTCACTTTTATTGTATAATTTATTGATTTGCATTATATTGTGTCACTCACTATTTATAGATGCAAGGGGGCCCCTATTTCTGTTTTTGTATGCTTTATACTAAAATAGGGTAGTTCGTTTTTTAGTTGGCAGCCCCATTATATTTTTTTCACTTATATTTTATATTTAGAGTGATATTTGTAGTGTTATAATTTATATCACTTATGTTGGAATAGCGCTACACTTAAATACACTTTTTTCAATAAGGAGAGCGGGAACAGAGATGCGGCAGGTAAGGAGGGAACACGCCACAGGGGGCGAGTTCCCCCGATTCCTTACAGACAGTGTGTCATGTGCGTATCTGTTCCAGTGTGTGTGTATGTATATGACCTGTGGTCTATGTATGTGTGTCTGTAAGGATCCGCGCTGCGGGTACACCCGTTTCCAGCGCCTCCTTACCTTGTCCTCGTGCCGCCCGGGCTCCCCGGCGGCGTGCCTCACTCCTCGCGGCTTCCCCCACGGCTGCTCCCGCACTTCCGGGTCTCGTGTGTCACCCCTACGGGCGCGCGCGGACCCAGACGGCCATTTACTGGTGCCGGGCACCGGACTCCGCCTCCCCACTGGCAGTGCGCACATCACACGCTTCCCTGCCCATGCTCCATCAGGTCCGCCCTCCAGGCCCTTCTCCCCTATCAGCTCATTCCCCGGCCGCTCCTCCGCTCCTCCCCTTGCTCTGATAGGTCCCAGCCTCCCAGACATTTCTCCCCTATCAGGTCCTCCCTCGGGCCACTCCTCTGTCCCTCCCCTTCCTCTGATAGGTCCCAGCCCCCTATTTAGTCTCCCCTCACCATTACCTCCTTGCTCTGCATAGCTTCTGTACCTTGGTGCTGTCTGCTATTGCCTGGCCCCTTTTGTCTTTCAGTTTCTGTTCCTGTCCCTGGATATTCTGCTGACCTCCTTGGATATTGACCTTTGGCTTTGGACTTGGTTTACGCTGCTCTCTGGAACCCCTTGGACTTGGCTTTGGATTTTCTACCCTGCAGACTTCTACATCCCTTGGACACGGCTTACGGACACTCTACTACGCTGCTCTCTCCACTCCACGACCCAGGCTTACGGACACTCTACTACGCTGCACTCTCCAACCCACCACCATTGGCTTACGGACTTTACCTTCCAACGCTGGAGTGGGCAAATACGGTAACCTTTCTATTTTTTACCAGGACCATCTACGCTACTTCCACACTCCGGCCGTGCCCCCGTTTACTTTTAGGTGTGTGGTATTACTCCTTTCCACCTCAGTCCCGGGGTCTCGTCTGGCTTGTGGGCAGGCCGAGCGTTACAGTGTCGTATGTGTATCTGTTCTGCACCGTGTATATTCTCCTGTGTGTGTTTGTGTCTTGCTATCTGTCCTTTGTGTATCTGGTCTTCTGTGGTGTGTGTGTATTGGTTCTGTGTGTATGTTTTTTCCTGTGTGTTTGTTCTCCTGTGGTGTGTGCTTCTGTCTTGTGTATCTGACCTGTGATGTATGTATGGGTGTCTTATGCGTATATGTTCTTTACTGTGTGTGTGTATCTGTTAGTGTGTGTGTGTGTGTGTGTGTGTGTGTATCTTTTCCAGTGGTGTGTGTCTGTGTGTATATTTTCTCCTGTGCTGTGTCTATTCTCCGGTCATGTGAATAGCTAGTCTCCCATGGTGTGTGTGTCTGTCAGTCCTGTGTGGGTGCATTTATCCTGTCTGTATATTTTCTCCTGTGGTGAATGTATCTGTCTGTATCTGTTGTCATGTGCCAAGTGTGTGTGTACCTGTACTGTGTGTGTCTGTCTTTACTATGTGTATCGGTCTTCCTGTAGTGCGTCTGTCTGTATTTTTTCTGTGACTGTCTTATTTATGTGTGTGTAGCGGTTTGTGTGTGTGTGTATGTGGCGCGATCTGTCCAGCGAGTGTGTTCTGTTTGCATTATTGTAAGGGCTTCGGCAACTGAGCATTATGAATAGGGGGCGTCAAGAGAAAAAAGGTTGGGAACCTCTGCTCTAAAATCTCCCGTCCTGAGTGACAGAGATGAGCCTCTGTTTGCCCGGCTCTGTACCTTGTTTCTTGTTCCCAACATAAACCTCACAACAAAAACACAAAGTGTAACTTGAGCTCCTGTTTGCTGGATCCAAACATGACTGACATCTCTATTAGAATAACAGGAAACCTTCTCTTACCCAGTGAGCTGAGGTTCTGGTCATTCTCCATCATCACGTCCTTGTAACGCTCCTTGTGTCCTTCTAAATACTCCCACTCCTCCATGGAGAAATACACAGCAACATCATCACACTTTATAGGTACCTGAAACACAGAGAATCCCCCACTCAGTATCCAGATATAATAATTGGTTCTAAAACAAGAAACAAAGAAGTCCAGAGCAACATCCAATGTGACAAAAATACACAGTGAAATACCTATATATCTCTTGAAAAAAGGGTCATTTAGTTAACCCTTTGGCCAAAGCGTATAAGCCTGTGAGCCACTTTCAAGGCATGACCATACTATCACAGGTCCTAACACTAACTGGTTAAAATCCTTATTTACCTCTATAATTAGAGGAAGGATGGTCCTGGCATTGAACCTGTCGCAACCAGCTGCATGAAAAGAAAACCTGCTTACTTGGACAGTGGGGAGGGGTGAGCTTTAAACCCTGGGTGGGAGGAGCCACTAACCTCCAAAACAGCTGAGACCACCTGGACAAAGTTAACAAAACACACAGATACCCAGCAAGCTCTCAGAACCCCCCCCCCCAAATTACCACTGTGTGTGTGTGTGTGTGTGTGTGTGTGTGTGTGTGTGTGTGTGTGTGTGTGTGTGTGTGTGTGTGTGTGTGTGTGTGTGTGTGTGTGTGTGTGTGTGTGTGTGTGTGTGTGTGTGTGTGTGTGTGTGTGTGTGTCAAAAGGAGTGCTAATGGGCGTGGCTAATTGTATAAACAAGAAACAAAGAAGTCCAGAGCAACATCCAATGTGACAAAAATACACAGTGAAATAATAATAACATAATAATTGATCCTGTAAGAATCTTTTCCATATGGAAAGCCAGGTGAGCAAGGCAGAGAGGAAAATACAGATACATAGAACAACGTTAGCTCAAGAAAAGGCTGAATGAAGACAGAAAGGAGGTAATATCCAACGCTGCCCAGCAGCCCTCACCTCTCCAGTCAGCAGGTGAATGATGATGTTGGTGTGTTCCAGGATCTTCTCAGACATCAGCTTCTTGTCATTGTTTCTCTCATGTATCAGGGAGTTAGTTGGATTCTCCATGATGGGTCTCTGGGTCCTGCAGAATATTTCTGGCACACAGGGACTGCTGCTGTCTGTGACATGCTCACTATGCTTCTTCACAACAATATAATCCTATATATTGAGAGACTGTAATAAATATCCCTGTGCAGAGCAAGAGACACAGTTGATACAGTATGTCTCATGTTCCTGCAAATTTGTTGATTAGCAGTAAGAGGGACACGTCTCTTTTTAACAAATCTATACTCTTAGGTACGAATCTAAGTTGAGAAAAAAGAGTGGTGGAGCACTGCTGTAAAAATAAAGGGCTGGAGGCTGCTAGCAAGTAAAAATGCTTTAATTTAAGGCATCAGAGTAAACCGGCTACAAACAAAGAAGTAGAAAGGGTAGAAAAGAACCCAGTATAGCACTCAAGTTCACCCTCTGGTGATTAGTGTATGATTTAAAATATAAACTTTATTTAATACAACACATATATAAAATTATGGGTGTTAAAATGACGTACTAGAGGTCGTAGGATCGTAATACTGACAGCCATAGGGCTCGTGATCAATATAATAGATGTCTCTTGTTGTTGTGTATTAAATAAAGTTTATATTTTAAATCATACACTAATCACCAGAGGGTGAACTTGAGTGCTATACTGGGTTCTTTTCTACCCTTTCTACCTATTTAGTGTATACCCAGAGCACAGTTCACCGTTCATTTTCTATGAGGCAGCAGCAGGGGCTCCCCTATTACCTTACAAACAAAGAAGGTTAGAGATACCTTCTTTGTTTGTAGCCCGGTCTACTCATGCCTTAAATTAAAGCATTTTTACTTGCTAGCAGCCTCCAGCCCTTTATTTTTACAGCAGTGCTCCACCACTCTTTTTTCTCAACTTGGATTTATCAAACCGGAAGGAGGCACGCTATACCTGTCCAGGAAGGATTCGTGAGTTATTTATTTCTGTTATTGCAGTTCTATCATTCATGGCTACATACTGTCTCATGCCTATGGGTTGAGGGGTGCTGTCCCATAAGTGGGTGTGGGGTGCGCTCTCTTCAGTGAGTGTACATTTCACACACCCACTGTGGTGCCTGCATACCACTCTTTATATATCCTATATTATGGCTATCAAGTGAGCATTCAAAGCCTGTATACTGCACATGAAGTTAACTCTTTCCTGGACCTCAACGCTATATTGCACAATACTGCAAAGACAGTAGTAGCACCTACAGGGATTCATTTCCCATATCTGCATTAGGTACGAATCTATTCAGTGCCCTCCCCACCAATTCTGTCTATTGTATCACTTGCATGTCTGCACCAAACGCACTGACTCCCCTGTACCTACAGACGCAGCAACCGTTATTTTAAGGCATCACAGAGCCGTTTTCGTGTGCGCTGCTGTACTCCACGCGGCATGAACGTGGCCAATCGCCCCAGGCACCCGCGCTTATCGTGGCTGCTTTGCTTGAATTTTATGGATTGTGTGCAAGTAAATGCAATGAAATGAATGAATTGTAATGGGCAAAGTATTGTGCAACTTTGCTAGTGTGTCAATGTCAGGTGTTTAAAAGCCAGAACACTAAAATGCCATTTTATGCACTCGTGTCTTAAGGCGGTACGGTTGGAAGTAATCCCGCACCATGACACGGGTATTCCGACGTATATACACCGCGTGATTTGTTAAAATAACGGCCGCTGCATCTGTATATGAGCACAAGGATCATGGATTGTACAAACATCACATTAAATGTACATGTATTCATTACAGGACTTCTGACACTGTGGATATTACAGAATAATGTACAGTAGCGCAGACACAAAACATCAATTTTATAAAATATATAATAATATAATAATATATGTAGTGGGCCCAGGATCTCCCTCTGCACAAACATGTCTCTTCCTGGATCCAAGTACATGCAATCACTGGGTCATTCCCCTCTGCCAAACTACATCCTTCTCTGATCCTATCTGTCCCTGTGCTCTCCTGCTGCCCAATCATGACCTTATGTGTTCCTGAGCTCTCCATATGACCAAACACATTGCCTGCCCTTGGGTTCTTGCTTTCTCTAGTTGCATGTGTCCCTGGATATTGCTTCTCCAGTAACTCAAATATTAATGCTCTGCAGGTCCCTGTTGTAGTGAGGGAGATAAGAGTGGTGTCATTATGACTTTCTCCAGCAGCCCTCACCTCTCCAGTCAGCAGGTAGATAATATCCAGGGTGTGATCCAAGATCCTCTCAGTCATCTGCTTCTTGTCCATGTTCATCATCAGTGAGTTAGTCAGATGCACCAAGAATGGTCTCTGTTTCCTGTGGAAGTGTTTCACCGCGTGGTGACCTCTGCAGCTAGTGATATATATTGTACTTCCGTCACAGTAATATCTTCCTACACATGGGGAGAGAGAGGGGGATGTATATGCGACCCTGCAGTGACAAGAAAATGTGTGTGTGAATCAGCTTGTGTGTGCATCTGCATATGTTCTTATGTGTGTGCACATCTGTTCTCGTGTGTTTGTGTGTGCATCTGTTTGCATTTGTTCTCGTGTGTGCATCTGTCATCATATATGTGTGTGTGCGCACCTTTTCTCGTGTGTGCATCTTTTCTCGTGTGTGTACTGTATGTGCACCTTAGTTATCGTGTATGTGTGCATCAGTTCTTGCGTGTGTGTATGTGTGAGTATCTGTACTTGTGTGTGCGCATCTGTTCTCATGTGTGTGTGTGTGTGCGTATCTGTTCTGGTGTGTGTGCACACAGGCTAATCTGTTCTGGTGTGTGTGAATCTGCTCGTGTGTGTGCGCATATGTTCTACTGTGTGTGTATCTGTCATTGCGTGTGTGTATCTGTCCTTGTGTGTGTGTGTGTGTGTGTGTGTATGTGTGCATCTGCTCTTGTGTGTGTGTGCGCATCTGTTCTTGTGAGTGCATCTGTTCTCGTGCGTTTGTGCATCTGATCTTGTTTGTGTTTGTGTGTGCATGTGTGTGAATCTGCTCTCGTGTGTGTGTGAATCTGTTCTTGTGTGTGAGTCTATGTGTTCTCGCGTGTGGGTGTGCGCGCATTTGTTCTAGTGTGTGTTTGTGTGCATCAGTTCTCATGTGTGTGTGTGTGAGAGCATCTTTTCTTTTGTGTATTATCGGGTGTGTGCGTGCACATATATTCTCGTGTGTGTGTGTGTGTGCATCTGTTCTCATATGTGTGTGTCTGTGTTCTCGTGTGTCTGTGCATCTGTTCTCCAGTATGTGTGTGCACACCTGTATTTTCGTGTCTGTGTGCATGTGTTCTCATGTGTGGGTCTGTGCACATTTGTTCTCGTGTGTGTTTGTGTGCATCAGTACACGTGTGTGTACATCAGTTCTCATGTGTGTGTGTGAGAGAGCATCTGTTCTTTTGTGTATTATCGTGTGGGTGCATGCGTGAATCTGTTATCGTGCGAGTGATCGCATCTGTTCGTGTGTGAGCACATATGTTCTCGTGTGTGTTTATGTGCATCTCTTCTCGCGTATACAGTGAGGTCCGGAAATAATTGGACACTGACACAATTTTCATAATTTTGGCTCTGTACGCCACCACAATGGATTTGACATGAAACAACCGAGATGCAATAGAAGTGCAGACTTTCAGCTTTAATTCAAAGGGTTGAACAAAAATATCGTATGAAACCTTTAGGAATTGCAACCATTTTCATACACAGTCCCCTTATTTCAGGGGCTCAAATGTAATTTAAGTTTTGTCTTCAGCAAGTGAAATGCATGCTCAATCAGGTTGAGATCAGGTGATTGACTCGGCCATTGCAGAATATTCCACTTCTTTGCCTTAAAAAACTCCTGGGTTGATTTCGCAGTATGTTTTGGATCATTGTCCATCTGTAAACTGAAGCGCCGTTCAATCAACTTCGCTGAATTTGGCTGAATCTGAGCAGACAATATATCCCTATACACTTCAGAATTCATCCGGCTGCTTCTATCTTCTGTCACATCATCAATAAACACTAGTGACCCAGTGCTATTGTAAGCCATGCATGCCCATGCCATCACACTGCCTCCACCGTGTTTTACAGATGATGTGGTATGCTTCGAATCATGAGCAGCTCCAAGCCTTCTCCATACTTTTTTCTTCCAATCATTCTGGTATAGGTTGATCTTAGTTTCATCTGTCCAAAGAATGCTGTTCCAGAACTGGGCTGGCTTTTTTAGATAATGTTTGGCAAAGTCTAATCTGGCCTTTCTATTCTTGAGGCTTATGAATGGTTTGCACCTTGTGGTGAACCCTCTGTATTTGCTCTCGTGAAGTCTTCTCTTTATGGTAGACACACACACATTCCCAGTTAGCTCAAACTCCTACACTCACCACATCATGAATATATATTTATGCCAAAATGAGTGCTACGGAGCGTGGCAAATGCATACAACAAAAGACAAGGGTGCCCAATGCTGTCACGTGTGTGTGCATCTGTTCTCGCGTGTGTGTGCATCTATTCTCGCGTGTGTGTGTGTGCATCTGTTCTCGCGTGTGTGTGTGCATCTGTTCTCGCGTGTGTGTGTGCATCTGTTCTCTCGTGTGTGTGTGTGTGCATCTGTTCTCTCGCGTCTGTGTGTGCATCTGTTCGCGCGTGCGTGCGTGCATCTGTTCTCGTGTGTGTGTGTGTGTGC
Organism: Ascaphus truei; assembly: GCF_040206685.1. Lineage (NCBI taxonomy): Eukaryota > Metazoa > Chordata > Amphibia > Anura > Ascaphidae > Ascaphus > Ascaphus truei. The sequence goes on from NC_134495.1 coordinate 43,526,657, forward strand.
GCATCTGTTCTCGCGTGTGTGCATCTGTGTAACGGATCCGCACCTTAGTTTGCTGTTTGCCTTGCCTTACAGACCTATGCAGCCCTGGAACACTGCTCCTGATCTTTGCTGCAGCTCCATCCTGGGTTCACTCATTAAAGCAGTGCTGCCACACACCCCTTCTGCTATTGGTTCACTGACCTTTAAAGACACCTTTCCCCCCCACAATGCTTCCCTGCCGAGCATAACCCTTCCTGGTTGTCACAAGTGTTCTGCCACAAGCCCTAAGGCTTGGCTCTGTTGTGTTCTAATCTCTCTAGCTCTATTTCCTAGTTCACGCAGAGGCCTGTTCCTGTTTCCTGTGCTGAAGCGGAGTATTCTTCATGTTAACTTCAGATCCCTGTTTCCTGAGGCCGGCTGCTAATAGCACGCATCGGCCTGTTCTTGTCTCCTGTGCTGAAGCGGAGGTCTCTCCAGTGTTGACTTCAGCTCCCTGTTCCCTGAGGCCTGCTATCCTTCCACAGCAAGAGCCTATCTACCGGTACCTGGGGCTCGCTGCTCATTCTCCATATCAGTGGCCGTGTCCTGGTTCCTGTGCTGAAGCGGAGGTCTCTCCAGTGTTGACTTCAGCTCCCGGTTTCCTGAGGCTTGCAGTCCCTTCTCTGCAGAGCCTATCTATTTGGTTCCTGGGGCCTGCTGCTCATTCTACATAGCAGAGGCTGTGTCCTGGTTCCTGTGCTGAAGCGGAGTACCGCCCATGTATCCTTCTGCTTCCTGTGGTCTGCTGTTCTACCCTTAGCAGAGGCCAATCTACGAGTCCTGAGGTCTGTAGCTCTCTCTCTCATTGCACAGGCCACTCTGGACTCTTGCGCTGAAGCACTGGTTTACAGTGCTGCCTGGCGTCGTGCCCACTTCGGTCTGCCTATGCTTTCCTGAGACCAGTACTATGGGCCATGGTCGTCGCACGCGCAGAACCCACGCCCGCGCTCACGCTCCTAAGCAGAGGCGGGGAACTCCTGCTTGAATAACGTTTACCCTGACCTCTCCAGTCCTGACCATGGCGTGTCCACTGATGATGCTGCCTTCTCCAGTCCCGACCCTGCTACGTACGACTACGAACTGCGCAATCTGGATCAGCCTGCGTGGTCTAAGTTCGGTGCTTATACAACCCCACCTCAGTCACGCGGTCCAAAACAGGTTTGTGGCGAGCACAACCGTGACAGTATGCTCGGCCCCACAAACTCAGACCGCCCTGTGGTGAGGGTTGGCAAGTTTCTGCCTGAAATCCTGCCCGGGCCTGCAGACCAGTCCCAGTATCTATGCGAAATACTACCTCGGATGGAAAATCCGTTTATGTTAGAAGGTTTAACCCCTTTGCAACACCGATGCCGTAATGATCTTATTATGAAGGCTTTCTGCCTCCAGGAATTAAAAGAGTTACTGGCCAGTTGTCGCTCCCCTGGTTCCACTTTAACCTGGGAGAATGTGAACCCTATGGAACTGGTCGACGCCCAGGAGATACTCTGTGCCCTGGCCTTATCACTGGACATTCTCGTAGTACGAGAGGACCCTCTTCATGTTGGCTCACGCACAAAACACGCTCTGTGTACTTTCCCTGACTTTGGACATTTGCATAAAGGAACAGGACCCTCTCCTCGCCAGCTACGCTGTCGTGTGGCAGTCCCCCTGTACTGCCAGTCCTGTCGCTAAACCTGGGGACGTACAGTATCTCCCTCTCCAGGAAATGACCAAACTGTCCCACTATCACTGCCCCCTAACGCAGAAGCTGCCACGGTCCCTAGCCCTGATTGTACGCCCGGTTACTCTGACCCCATTGATATGTCTATGTTAACCCCTGCCGATCAGCCCTGTGAGTTTCCCCTGGAGTCTACGTATGTTTCTCTAGCCAACACTAAGGCTCTAGTATCTGAGAACAAATCCCTTTTCCCCTCTATTTCTAGCAGAGAATCCCTAACTTCTGTACTTGATCTTAACCCCTGCTAGTCAGGCCTATGAGTTTTCCACTGTAAATCCCTTTATTTCCCAGGTCTGTGTGTCTCTCTCACAGTGTAAGCTCTCTTTACTCTCTCTTTCTAACTCTGAATCTCCCTTTTCAGCCCTTCAGGTTTTTCCTGCTTTAACCCCTGCTAGGCAGTCCTGTGCGCTCTCCCCGTCAGAGCGAGAATCCCTTCTACTTCCACGTACTAAGCTTGAATTTCTAAGTTCTGTTCCCAGGGTCATTCCTGTATTAACCCCTGTGGGGCAGCTCTCTGAGTCCCCTTTGGTAACCCCCTGTTCTCCGCCAGCCATGGTCACGTCCCTAGCTCCAGAGGAAAAATCCCTTGTCTCACCTATTACAGAGGAAAAACTCTCTATGTTCTACTCTCAGGTACTGTCTGCATTAACTCCTGTAAATTCTTGCTGCCTCCAAGCTAATGCCTTCGTTCTAGCCTCAGAGAATGAGTTCCCAAGTCCGACAGCAGAGGTTGCATTGAAGGTTTCCCCTAACCTTGCGGAGTCAATATCAGAGCAATTGTTGACCTCCTGAGCTTTGGGCAGTTCCTGAGTTTTCAAAATCTACTGACCAAATATGAACTAAGAGACCTAAACGTCTTCAAATACCTACAAATTCGGCACTTCACTCAAACACTATCCCCAACGTTGGAATTTCCCCCTCTCACTGGCTTTGAAAGGCTCTGCAGAGAGCCCGGCCATCAGAAAGGTCTTATAACGCAAATATGTGCAGAGCTTGAGAAAGCCTCAGAAGCTCCGACGCACGACTATATGCTGCATTGGGCAGCAGAATTGGACATTGTTATAGACCGAGAGGATTGGGAAAGTATTTGGGAAACAGCCTCAGGAACTTCCATATGCACCACAATAAAAGAGAATATTTATAAAATCCTGTTTCGCTGGTATCTTACCCCAGCCAAAATTAGCCAAATCTACCCACTGCAGCCGCCTGGAAGAAGGTGTCTCCCCCCTCCAGACAGACGGTGATAAACAGAATCAATGATGTAAAAGACATGGAGAGACTGTCTGCATTTGTGAAAAGGTCCACTACCACCTTCAACAAAACTTGGGATCCGTGGTACACACGTATGACCCAGACCAATAGAACTAATACATAAATACAGCCCTGGAGGCCATCATAGGAGATGGCAAGTGTTTGGGCGGATCAGGACGAGAGGGTGATACACCCGCTCCCCCCCCTCCTCCCCCCTCTCTTCTTTCTCTTTCATCTTCTTTCTGTTTCAACTCCATGCTACCCCGATTGACCCCGGAGGAACAGGGGGACGTGGAGTCTCTTTCTTTCAAAATGTTAAAAACTGTATTAGGCCACATATGATCTGTTTTAACAAATTTGTTAACAATTATTATTGCCTAATAAAAAAATTTGGTAAAAAAAAAAAAAAGACACCTTTCCCACAATGCTTTCCTGCCGAGCATAACCCTTCCTGGTTGTCACAAGTGTTCTGCCACAAGCCCTAAGACTTGGCTCTGTTGTGTTCTAATCTCTCTAGCTCTATTTCCTTGTTCACGCAGAGGTCTGTTCCTGTTTCCTGTGCTGAAGCGGAGTATTCTTCATGTTAACTTCAGATCCCTGTTTCCTGAGGTCGGCTGCTAGTCGCACGCAGCGGCCTGTTCCTGTCTCCTGTGCTGAAGCGGAGGTCTCTCCAGTGTTGACTTCATCTCCCTGTTCCCTGAGGCCTGCTATCCTTCCACAGCAAGAGCCTATCTACCGGTACATGGGGCTTGCTGCTCATTCTCCATAGCAGTGGCCGTGTCCTTGTTCCTGTGCTGAAGCGGAGGTCTCTCCAGTGTTGACTTCAGCTCCAGCTTTCCTGAGGCTTGCTGTCCTTTCTCTGCAGAGCCTATCTATTTGGTTCCTGGGGCCTGCTGCTCATTCTACATAGCAGAGGCTGTGTCCTGGTTCCTGTGCTGAAGCGGAGTACCTCCCGTGTATCCTTCTGCTTCCTGTTCCTGTGGTCTGCTGTCCTACCCTTAGCAGAGGCCAATCTACGAGTCCTGAGGTCTGTAGCTCTCTCTCCTTGCACAGGCCGCTCTGGACTCTTGCGCTGAAGCACTGGTTTACCAGTGCTGCTTGGCGGTGTGCCCACTCCAGTCTGCCTATCCTTTCCTGAGACCAGTACCATGGGCCATGGTCGCTGCACGCGCATAACCCACACTCACGCTCCTAAGCTGAGGCGGGGAACTTCTGATTACCTGTTGCCGAACTCCTGCTTAAATAACGTTTACCCTGATCTCTCCAGTCCTGACATTGGCTTGTCCACTGATGATGCTGCCTTCTCCAGCCCCGACCCTGCTACGTACGACTACGAACTGCGCAATCCGGATCAGCCTGCGCGGTCTAAGGTCGGTGCTTATACAACCCCACCTCAGCCACGCGGTCCGACCCAGGTTTGTGGCGAGCACAACCGTGACAATCTGTTCTCGTTTGTGTGCATCTGTTCTCGTGTGTGTGTGTATGTATGTGCCCATCTGTTCTCCTGTGTGTGCACATCTGTACTCATTTGTGTGTGCGTGTGCGTATGACGGTAGGGGGTAGTCGGCCTTCATTAATAAAGGTGGAGCCTGGCTGGCTGCCCCTGAAACTGTATGGCAAGGGCTGAGAGGGTGAGCTCTTGGGTCTAATATTGTACCTTACCGACTTGCCCTGTAATTCTGTTCCCCTTATACTGTCCCCCATAGGGTTATAAGCTAGGAACAGTGTGTAGGTTTAACTGTGTAAGCCCAGTGTGCCAGTTAAGGCATTCTATGTTGTATTCCCTTTGACTCATGGGCCTGCAGCTGCCTGTGCAAGCTTATAAGTGGGTTGTCTTATATGGGTGGCCCCTTTATGAGAAATAGCTGCAGGGCAGAGACTTCTGGAACATGAGGAAAAAGGGGGATATTTGGGGGCAAACTGGGTTAACCTGTATTGCCTGCCAGCTAGATATTAGGGCTGGGTCTAGAAGGCTTGTACGCTAATGCAGGTTCTAGAATCCCAGCCCGCAAATCCCAGTTTTAGAGTGTCTGCTCTAGGGATCAAATGTTACTGTTACTGTTACTGTATTGGGTGTAGGGGGCTTTGTCCTAGAACTGATTTTAGAGCCAAGTTCAAAGACCCCACATTTTAGGTCCAAATAGTAGAGTGCAAGCTCTAGGGATCAAATTTTAGTTTTGCTGTTTTAAAACTACAATGCATTTTGTGTTTGTCCTGTGAGGAAAAAAAGTTTGGTCACAAAAGGCAGCCAGAGGTAGATTAGCCTAGCAAAAGAAATGCAGGTTGTTGCACATGGTGAGGGGGAAGGGCGGGGACAGGATATCTGGAGAAGAAAGCCTTTGTTCCAGCTAGACATTGCGGAAGGTATGGGGCAAGCCAGGAAAACAGTTGCTGGATGTCAAACTCATAGGCACAATTACCATTGGCAAGTTTTGAATTTTCCCCTCCTATCATTGAATGCACAACCACAATTCATGCTCTAATTGGCTGCCAGTGTATTAGATAGGCATCAATCCCTATATAAGGAAGAACAGTGTAGCAGATCATTCTCTTTTCTGTTGGAGATTTGAAGAAGACAAGCAGCTGATGGCGGGTTTCTAAAATGTTCTTCTGAGTGAAAGGGCTATTTTAACAGGGACGCATTGAGAGGCCCTGCCAGCAGGCTGGAACCAACTGGAGCTGACCGGGTAACGCCTTTTGTTGCAGCAGGAGCCCTGCAACTAGGAAAGGGCTAGATCTGGACCCCAGTAAGTGTGTATATTCTCTGTATTTTGTATTTGTGTGTGTTTCCGAGATCTTAGCCAAATAAACCTCATTTTATTTCACTGCCTTGTTTTGCCTTGTGACCGATCGTTTAAATATAAATGTGTTAAAAGACCTGGTTTACAGTGACAGTGCGTGCATCTGTTCTCGTGTGTGCGTATCTTTGTCTTGCAAGGGTACCCCTACCGTGAGAAAACAATGTCCCTAGAAGAGGGGTTTAGGGAAGGTTTAAACATCCCATTGCAGGGTGTAATAAGGACAAGGCATGTGAATAACAACTCAAAATCAGCTGCAGTTAGACAGGGTAAAACTGGGCAAAGAGCTAAAGCTGAGGCGCATGACGGGCCCATTCCCCAGCTGATCATTTCCCTCTTGGGCATTGTCTCTAAAAAAAAAACAGGAAAATTTACTCATACAGCACCTGTCCTGTCCACAAGGGTGATTGGTAATTAATGATGCCATAGACCAGGAAGTACAGTATGTAGGGTCCAATACCAGTCATTTGACAGCGCCATATGCATCATAAAACCATATGGGGAGGGCGTTCTTATGGCGACATAGAATCAGCTTCTCGGCTGCTACCCTTGGCCCCCAGCAGTTTCAGATTCACAGGTTGCAAATTAGAATGGGGATATGACAATGACTCCCTATGGGTTGCATCATATCAAGTGCTTAATTTGAGGCATTCCGCACATTTTTGCATTGGTTCATAGTCAGTAAGACAGGAACTAGCACGATCGCGCATTATCGAGACAATTTCCTGCTAGTGGGTGCCCCCAATTGTCCCCTGTGTGAAGGGCTACTCAAAAATACAGAAGGGCTCATGCATGATCAGGGGGTCCTGATAGCAAAGGAAAAAACTGAAGGCCCAACAGGAATATTATCGTGCCTAGGCATTGAGATGGACACGTTGATGAGAGAATCTCGCTTACCCACAGACAAAGTCAGGAAGCTGAGAGCTAGCCGGGGTCAGTTCAGGGAGGTAGGAAAGTGAGGTAATAGAATACTAATAAAAGCCAATTGGCCAAAAAATAATAAAGTTTTATTTAAATTTGCATGATGATGAAAATTACTTAAAATAACCCATTAAAAAGTGGGTGGGTAGTCAAGTCTATGTGGTGTTAAATATATAACCACAATAGGAATGTATTCCTAATTAACTCCTGATCGGTTAGAGCCTAATAAGATAGTTAGGGCCTTGAACCCCAATAGTAAATGGCTGCACCTGTATGCGTCCGTATATGGTGTGTGGTATGTGATATAAATCCCTGTAGCACACTGCGCAATAGCGCTAAGATGGAAAGTCTCTCCAAAGTCCATACAAACACTTGGATGGCAATAATACCAAGATGTACCTTTACCAAGTCCACATATGTGATCACCACAGTGTATAAAACCACCCTACGCGTTTCATGACACTCAGTCACTTCGTCAGGGGCATCAACGCTGTTATGACACACAGATATAAATGCATAATATAATGAATACAGGCATACCCCGCATTAACGTACGCAATGGGATCGGAGCATGTATGTAAAGCGAAAATGTACTTAAAGTGAAGCACTACCTTTTTCCCACTTATCGATGCATGTACTGTACTGTAATCGTCATATACGTGCATAACTGATGTAAATAACGCATGTGTAACAGGCTCTATAGTCTCCTCGCTTGCGCACAGATTCGGTACAGGTAGGGAGCCGGTATTGTTGTTTAGGACGTGATGACAGGCGCATGCGTGAGCTGCCGTTTACCTATTGGGCGATATGTACTTACTCGCGAGTGTACTTAAAGTGAGTGTACTTAAAGTGGGGTATGCCTGGATATATCTAAAACTTGGATATACTAGCAAAATTCTAAGGTTACGCTTATAGTGCCGGCGACGGTTGCTGGAAAATCAAATAGAGATGATTTCCAGCGATCGCGACCTACCCGTCGCTCCGCGCTTACTATAAGCGCACAATGCATTTGTTTTGCCGCGACATTGCGTCGCTGTCACCAACACTATAAGCGCAGCCTAAGAGTGATGGGAAACGCCAAGAACTGAGGTGTTACCTTATGCGGTTGGGCTCATGATAAATTCCCCCGAAGGGCTGAAAGTGCCAACTTATGTGGCCGGGCTGTACCCCTGCACAAATCTTAAGAAGGTAGGCTCCAACTTATGCAGTTGGGCCAAGTGTCACGGGAACTTGTGATAGGATATAATATACACCAAATAACTGGGTTGAACTGAACACGGCTTAGATATAATAAAGAGAATTTATTCCTTAGATAGGTGAACACGGCAGATAGTACAAATAACAGACAAGAAGATAACACTTACTTAGGGGGTTGGTATGAAGAAGTAATCAGGAAACTCGACTAGCAATTAAACAGCAATCAGGCATCAATCACTTGGTAAAAATGAAGACAAAGGATATAGGCTGACACCACTTTATATATAATTTCAGTCCTATACCTATCATTGAGTGCAGGCTATTGGAGAACAATTACCTGCACCCAATCTCTAACGTGGGAACATTGATAACCCGTGCCCCCCAGCTAGTTGGCACATGCGTACTGGGGGCCTCATTTCTGTAGCCCCACACCAAAGTCAGGGCACCGGCCTGTCTACCAGATGGGGAATCTGGTCAGGAAACTCTTTGTTTGTAGGTGGGAGTTATGGCACTTACAAACTACTCAAGCCCTGCATTTCTCCGCCCTAATGTATACAGCTAGGGTGGCTGAACCTTTGATCAGGCGGTCTGTTGTAGACATTAGGTCGCCCCTCTGAGCATTTACATTCCACAGATTGCAGGAATCTTCGCAGGCTTTTATCCCCGCTTTGAAACCCAATACAGTTTTTAATATTAAGACATATTAAAATAATCCGTTCTGTTGGGCCGAGCGGGTTGAAATGGCCCAGTCCCTCATGCCGGGAGTGACTCTTCATGGTGGCCAAGTTTCAGCCCGCTGCGACCTTCCAGACCAGAGATACACAAATGTAGTTTAAAACTTTTTGTACTTTAATACCGGATTCTCCGCTTTCAAAATTAATCTCTGCTTTTCACTCTTTTCCCATTGACATCAACAGGCTCCGCCGCCATAGGCTTCCAATGGAGCAACTCCGTCGTTGAAGTCAATGGGTTCCGCCGCTATAGTCTTTCAATGGGGCAACTCCGCCATTGAAGTCTATAGGGCTTCTCCGCCATAGGCTGTCAATAGAGTAACGCCGACATTGAAGTCTATGGGGAAAATGACCAATCTTTACAGTTGCCCACACTCTGTCTGGTTGGTCGGAGAGGTTTGGGAATGGTCATGCAGTCATGCCGGAACTGTGACTACATGCGACCCAAATCCCAGCCCTCTGGTCCTGCCAGAACCGGAGATATGGGCTTCCACCTTTCATGGTTTCGGACTTAGCCGTTTTCTCGCGCTGCTCAACCCTCCGCCATTGGAGTCAATGGCGCGACCCGCTTGGCTAGCGCGACCCTTTCTGGGGGTCCTGGATTCTTGGACCCGATGGTGGTCGAGTGGGGGGTTGCCTAAGAGCAAGGGGCAAAAATAATTTTATTTCTGGGTGCCCTAGAACTTAGGATTCCCATGCCAATTGTCGTTGACCTTGACCTAATAATGACGAAAGCTCTTTTTCAGACATTGTATCCGCTTTTGCGGTTTGGATGGCTGCCAACCCGTTCCTGGAGGTCGGCGTCAAGGAATTGACTTACAATGGTAAACCGCCGCTCCTCCTCTCGGACACCACCTGCTGGTCTTCGATGGAAACGAGCCAAAACCGCCAGATCCGCCATTGGGATGAATGGAGCTGCAATGGCGACCTAGGGGACACTGCAAAATGGAGCCTGAAAAGGCGGGAACATGGAACAAAGGGCTATAATCACTTTCTAACTATTAACCCATCTCCTTCTTAATGGGTGACCTGTGGCCCACTGGCCCTCATGGGGAGTGAGTCACTGATGGCACCATTAATGAACTCAGTCTCAGAGGGATAATCCTGACGAGAAAGTCCATCAGCATTGCTGTTTTCACTACCCTTGTTGGATAGTGAATTCGAATTCGAATTCTTGCAGGGCCAAGCTCCACCTTAGTAGCTTGGCATTCACCCCTGATGCCCTCTGTAGCCAACTCAGGGGGTTGTGGTCGGTGATGACCGTGAAAGCCCGCCCATACACATAAGGTTGGATCTTTCTGAGTGCCCACACAATGGCCAAGCATTCTTTCTCAATGGTGGCATATGCCACCTCCATGGGGAGCAGTTTGCGGCTGAGGTACACCACGGGGTGCTCTCTGCCATCTTCCCCCACCTGGCTCAACACAGCCCCAATGCCAAAGTCCGACGCATCAGTCTGTATGAGAAAATGTTTGGTGTAATCCGGGGCTGCCAGTATGGGGGCCCCAGCAAGAGCAGTTTTCAATGCCTGAAACATAGTTTCACAGGCAGGAGTCCAGGTAATAAGCACAGGCAGTTGCTTCCTAGTCAGATCAGTCAGGGGTTTGGCCATGGCGCTGTACTGTGTGACAAACTTCCTATAGTACCCTGCGGTGCCCAAAAATGCCATGACCTGTTTCTTGGTTTTTGGAACAGGCCACTGGACTATGGCTTCTACCTTGGCTGGCGCTGGTTTGAGGTGCCCTCCACCCACCCTGTGCCCAAGTACAGGACCTCTGCCATCCCTACCATACACTTGGTAGGCTTCAAGGAAAGCCCAGCTTCCCTAATCCTAGCAAACACCGCAGCTACATATCCAAAGTGGGATTCCCAGGAGTTACTAAAGACAGCAATGTCATCTAGGTAAGCCCTGGCATAGCTCTGCATCCCCTCCAGTAAACGATTGACCAGGCGTTGGAAGGTAGCCGGGGCATTTTTCATTCCAAATGGCATCACCAAGAATTCATAGAGGCCACTTGGGGTGATAAATGCTGACTTCTCCCTAGCCTCCAGGGTCAGTGGGATTTGCCAATAGCCTTTGCTCAAATCCATGGTGGTCAGATACTTTGCCCCCGCGAGTTCATCCAGTAACTCATCCATGCGGGGCATGGGGTAAGCATCTGACACCGTCCCAGCGTTGAGCAAGCGGTAGTCCAAAGAAAACCGGCTGGTCTTGTCCTTCTAAGGAACTAGGACTACCGGACTTGCCCAAGGGCTCTGGGACAGAGTAATTACCCCTAGGGTCAGCATCTCCTCTATCTCCCTCTCTATACTGGTCTTGACCTCTGCTGACACTCTATAAGCGTGCTTATGCAGAGGTCGCAGGTCACCTGTGTCCACTGGGTATTATGTGAGGTGTGTTTTCCCTTGCAAGGCAGTGAAGAGGGCCCTATACTTTGCTAGCATGTCCATGGCTTCTCCCTTCTGCCTAGCACTTAACTGCCCCCCTATCTCCACCTGTTCCACAGTGTTTCCCTGCCTAGCCTCCCCTAGGAGATCAGGCAGAGCATTGCTTGCCGGATCCTCCAGCAGTGGGCTACAAATTGCCATCCCTGTTCCCATACTCGGTGCTTTGTACTCTTTCAACATGTTAATGTGTATTGTATGTCTTTATTTATATAGCGCCATTAATGTACATAGCGCTTCACAATAGTAATACATGTGGTAATCAAATAAATAACAGATAATATAAATAACAGATCATGGGAATAAGTGCTTTAGACATAAAAGTAACATTAAGGAAGAGAAGTCCCTGCCCCGAGGAGCTTACAGTCTAATTGGTAGGTAGGGAGAACGTACAGAGACAGTAGGAGGGAGTTCTGATGCGTCTGCAGGGGGCCAAGCTTATGTATCATGTGTTCAGAATATCCACCGTGCTATTCATATGCTTCTTTAAGCAAGTGTGTCTTAAGGTGGGTCTTAAAAGAGAGGGTGCAAGTCGGGTACTGAGGGGAAGGGGATTCCAGAGGTGTGGGGCAGTCAGTGAAAAAGGTTTAAGGCGGGAGAGGGCTTTAGATACAAAGGGGGTAGAAAGAAGACATCCTTGAGAAGAACGCAAGAGTCTGGATGGTGCATAACGAGAAGTTAGGGCAGAGATGTAAGGTGGGGCAGAAGACTGTAAAGCTTTAAAAGTGAGAAGAAGGATTGAGTGTGAGACGCGGGATTTGACCAGAAGCCAGGAGAGGGATTTCATGAGGGGAGATGCTGAGACAGATCTAGGAAAGAGTAGAGTGATTCTGGCAGCAGCGTTTAGGATAGATTGTAGGAGAGACAGGTGAGAGGCAGGAAGGCCGGACAGCAGGAGGTTACAGTAATCAAGACGGGAGAGAATGAGGGCCTGAGTCAGAGTTTTAGCAGTCGAGCAACAGAGGAAAGGGCGTATCTTAGTTATATTGCGGAGGAAAAAGCAACAGGTTTTAGAAATGTTTTGAATGTGAGGGGCGAATGTGAGAGAGGAGTCGAGTGTGACCCCTAGGCAGCGTGCTTGGTTACTGGGTGAATGATCATAGTTCCAACAGTAATGTGGAACGAGGTAGTAGGGCCAGGTTTGGGAGGAAGTATGAGGAGCTCTGTTTTAGCCATGTTGAGTTTAAGGCGACGGAGGGCAAGCCAGGATGATATAGCAGAGAGACATTCAGAAACTTTGGTTTGTACAGCAGGTGTAAGGTCAGGTGTTGAAAAGTATATTTGTGTGTCGTCAGCATAGAGGTGATAATTAAACCCAAAAGATGTTATTAGGTCACCTAGAGAGAGTGTATACAGTGAAAAGAGAAGAGGTCCCAGGACAGAGCCCTGGGGTACCCCCACAGAGAGATCAATAGAGGAGGAGCAGGTGTTAGCAGAAGAGACACTGAAAGTACGATGGGAGAGGTAGGCTGAGATCCACGATAGAGCTTTGTTCCGAATACCAAGAGTATGGAGAATGTGAAGGAGAAGAGGGTGGTCCACGGTGTCAAATGCTGCAGAGAGGTCGAGTAATATGAGCAGAGTGTAATGACCTCTGTCTTTGGCAGCATGGAGGTCGTCAGTTATTTTAGTGAGGGCTGTTTCCGTGGAGTGAGCAGTGTGGAAGCCAGATTGTAGAGGGTCTAGAAGAGAATAGGTGTTGAGAAAATGGAGCAAGCGAGAGAATACAAGACGTTCAAGGAGTTTAGAGGAAAAAGGCAGGAGGGAGACAGGTCGATAGTTAGAAAGACAGGTAGGGTCAACCTTGCTGTTTTTGAGTAATGGTATGACTGTTGCATGTTTGAAGGAGGATGGAACGGTTCCAGAGCAGTGGGAGGAGTTAAAAATGTGTGTGAGCGTAGGGATTATAGTAGGAGCAAGAGGTTTTAGGAGATGGGAGGGAATGGGGTCAAGAGGGCAAGTGGTAGAGGGAGAAGAGGCGATCAACAGTGACACATCCTCCTCTGAGACAGTGGAAAAAAAGTCAAGGAAGGCAGGAGGAGAGTTAGGAAGAGATGTAGGATGGGAGGAAGAAACAGAGGGGATGTTCTGCCGTATGGATTCCACCTTTTCCTTAAAATAGTAAGCAAAGTCCTGAGCGGAGATGGAGGAAGGAGAGGCAGCTGAGGGTGGTTTGAGTAGAATATCAAAGACAGAGAAACGTCGGTGTGGGTTAGACTTGTGCATGTTGATTAGTGAAGAAAAGTAGGCTTGTTTAGCTTGCGAGAGGGCAGAGTTGAAACAGAATAGCATAAATTTGTAGTGAAGGAAGTCTGCGAGAGTATGAGATTTCCTCCAGAGGCGTTCGTAGGAACGAGTGGAGGAACGCAGCATGCGCGTGTGGGAATTTAGCCAGGGTTAGAAGGGCGAGTGCGGCAGAGAGAAAGCGGGTCATGAAGGTCAAGAGAGGAGGACACGGCAGAGTTGTAGTTCCTGACCAGGTTGTCAGGGTCTGTAGCAGAGCTAAGAGAGGAGAGGGAGGGATGTAAAGTGGACTCAAAGTAAGGTAAGTGAATAGAGCGCAGGTTTCTGCAGAACTGGGGGGTAGATGGAGGTGATGAAGGGGAGAAGCGAGATAGAGAGAATGAGATGAGATGATGGTCAGAGAGAGGAAAAGGGGAAATGGAGAAATCGGAGAGAGATAAGTTTTTAGTGAAAACCAGGTCTAAGTAGTGGCCATTCTTGTATGTGCTGGCTGCAGTCCGCTGTTGAAGGCCAAAAGAAGAGGTTAGAGAAAGAAAGCGGGAAGCCCAAGGGAGAGAACAGGGCAATTGAAGTCCCCAAGGAGAAGAACAGGGGAGTCTGAGGAGAGAAAGAAAGACAGCCAGGATTCAAAGTGAGAGAGAGAGAGGCAGAAGGGGGATGAGTAGAGGTAGGTGGGCGATAGATGACCGCCACATGGACAGGGAGAGGAGAGAAGATCTGGACAGTGTAAGCCTCAAAGGAGGGAAAAGCAAGAGAGGGGGGAATAGGAAGGATTCGGTAACGGCAGAGAGAGGAGAGCAGGAGCCCCACGCCTCCACCCCTGCCATCAGGGCGCGGAGTGTGGGAGAAGGAAAGGCCACCATAAGAGAGGGCAGCTTCCAGAGCAGAGTCAGACTGAGTGAGCCAGGTCTCAGTTATAGCAAATAGGAGCAGAGAGTGAGAGAGAAAGAAGTCATGCACAGAGAGGAACTTGTTAGAAAGGGTGAGCATTCCAAAGGGCACAGGAGAAACGGAGAGAGGAGGGAGGGCGGCAGGGGATGGGTATGAAGTTGGAGGGGTTAACACCAGAAGGAGTACAAGTTGCACGTGGAAGGTGAGGGCGAGAGCAAGTAGAAATAAGGCAGGGACCAGGACTGGTAGAGATATCCCCAGAAGCAAGGAGGGGAAGCATGGAAAGAAAGAGAATGTGTGAGAATGATTTGTAAGGGTGTGTTTTAGTGCAGGGTGTATAGCTGTGTGGTGACAGAGGGCACAGGTAAGAAAGGAGTTCATGTGAACTGAGAAGTGGGGAAGAAAGGAGAGATGGAGATATATGAATAGAGTTAGAGACATAAGGAGACTGGTGGAAGGAAGGTCCATGTACCCTGTGGCCATATAGTAGCTCGAAGGGGGAAAAGCCAGGTTTACCGCAGCACCTGTATCCATCAAGCCGATTGCTTGCCGGTCACCGACTGTGACCGGGGTGAGGTGTCTGCTCCGGCCATCCATCTGCTGTAGGGCTGTGCTGGGATGTCCTCTGCTCCTGGCTGTAGGCACTGAAGAAACCGGGACTGGCCTTGCATGGGACGTCTCTCTGGGAGTTGTTTCCATGACTGGTCCGGGATCTTTGGTGGAAGCCACCCGCACGCAGGCTACCGGCTTCGCAGCTGGGGTGCGTTGCCCCCGATGGGGTCCGCCGGAACGCAGGGGTTCCGGATAATCTGGTCATATGTGACCAGTACGGTTGCAGTTGTAGCACCGGTGTTCATGCCGGAGCTCTCCCGACTTCGGTGGACTGCTGCCCGCAGGCGGCTTCTGAGTCCATTGGGGAGTACTGCCAGTCTTTTTGGCCGTGGCCGCCGCCGCCGCTTTGGCTGCTGCCTTGGCGGGCATCAGTGCCCAGCTGGAGACATAATCATCTGTAAGCCTCTCCGCCTCCTGGTAAGTTTTGGGCTTTTTGTCGTACACCCAAGCCCTCACCGCCGGTGGACACTGCTGCATGAGCTGCTCCTGGAAAATCAGATCCAGCAGGAGTTGGTAAGTCTTTACCCCATAGCCCTCCACCCATCTGAGCCCATACAAGGCCATGCGGGCCACGTAAGTCACATAGGACTCCAGGGGCTGTCTCTCTTCCAGTCGTAATTTGCCCCGCTAGGCTTCAGGGGTGAGACCGTATTGGAATAATAATAGCTATTTTAAATGATCACAGTCATCAGCATACTCCTCTGGAAGCGCATCATGGTCTGCTTAGCCAAGCCGGACAGCAAGGGGTCAAATCGCGCGACCCGAATCTCGGTCGTGGTGGGCAGGGGGGCAATAAGCGGGTCGGTTCACTGCCATTTTAATGAACTGCAGCCGCTCCTCCGGTGTCCCTCTGTCACCCCACGCAGTAATCAGTGCCAGCATTTCAGGGGTGAACGGACTGGTAGCCGCAGCGACCAATACCCCTCCTGCTGCACTGCTCCCTGGAGATGCTTCCGCTCCCTCCTCTGGATTCTGCCGCCCCGGCGCTGGGTCCCTTCCCTGCTCTCCGGGCAGTTGCACGATGGCGAGCTGAGCCGTACCCTGGGGCTCTGCAAGCTGGGCTTCGTGATCTGTGATCGCATCCTCTATCTGCTCGACACCCTGGCCCTCCGTGGCCAGTCCGTATTCTCTGCACTTTTCCCGTAGCTGAGTCCGGACGTTAGATGAGCCGGAACATTGAGGTGGTGTTATAACTCGTGTTACATGCTGTACACTGTGAGTTCAATATCTTTAGCCTTAGGAACTCGCAATTCACCTCGAGTTCCAACTGTATTACAGAGTCCCGCAGTAAACTGTAATACAGGTTCAGTTCAATCCCGCCGCTGCCACTAGTTTATTATATGCCTGTCATGGGAACTTGTGATAGGATATAATATACACCAAATAACTGGGTTGAACTGAACACGGCTTAGATATAATAAAGAGAATTTATTCCTTAGATAGGTGAACACAGCAGATAATAAAAATAACAGACAAGAATATAACACTTACTTAGGGGGTTGGCATGAAGAAGTAATCAGGAAACTCGATTAGCAATTCAACAGCAATCAGACATCAATCAGTTGGTAAAAATGAAGACAAAGGATATAGGCTGACACCACTTTATATATAATTTCAGTCCTATACCTATCATTGAGTGCAGGCTATTGGAGAACAATTACCTGCACCCAATCTCTAACGTGGGAACATTGATACCCCATGCCCCCCAGCTAGTTGGCACATGCGTACTGGGGGCCCTGGGGGTCTCATTTCTGTAGCCCCATACCAAAGTCAGGGTGCCGGCCTGTCTACCAGATGGGGGATCTGGTCAGGAAACTCTTTGTTTGTAGGTGTGCGTTATGGCACTTACAAACTACTCAAGCCCTGCATTTCTCCGCCCTAATGTATACAGCTAGGGTGGCTGAACCTTTGATCAGGGGGTCCTGGATTCTTGGACCCGATGGTTGTCGAGTGGGGGATTGCCTAAGAGCTAGGGGCAAAAAGAATTTTATTTCTGGGTGCCCTAGAATTTAGGATTCCCACACCAATTGTCGTTGACCTTGACCTAATAGTAATGAAAGCTCTTTTTCAGACATTGTATCCGCTTTTGCGGTTTTGCGGTTTGGATGGCTGCCAACCCGTTCCTGGAGGTCGGCATCGAGGAATCCCCATTGAAGTCAATGGCTCCATTGACTTACAATCGGAAACCGCCGCTCCTCTTCTCGGACGCCACCTGGTGGTCTTCGATGGAAACGAGCCAAAACCGCCAGACCCACCATTGGGATGAATGGAGCTGCAATGGCGACCATGGGACACTGCAAAATGGAGCCTGAAAAGACGGGAACGTGGAACAAAGGGCTATAATCACTTTCTAACTATTAACCCTTCTCCTCCCGGATGGATCCCAGTGTGTGTGTGGTGCATTCACTGACATGGTGGTAACACATTATAACAGGGGAGCACACATTTGGATGCTGCAGCAAGGTAAAAACCACTCCTGGACCGCAGTCCAGTTAACCCCTTGCCTCCCTGGTGAGGTCAGGGGTTGGCCATATCGGGTGCAACCCCTTTAATACCGGGCCAATCCCCCTCTCCCTCTACACCCAGGCAGCCCAAAGGGGGGAATAGGCGTGGATCATTCCCAGCAGGACGCGGGGAACTAGTGGGCTGGCTGACAGTTTAATTGTCAAATGTTATTTAAAAAACTAAATCTGTGACCTTATTTTACTTTCACAAAACTGTGTGGTCTCCGTGTGTCTGTGGGGGTAAGAAATCATGGAGTATGCACACTAAGCCTTTATGCTTCTTGTCCATAATCAGTGAGTTATTCAGATGCACTACGAATGGGATCTGGTTCCTGTGGAAGTGTTTCACCACGTGGTGACCTCTGCAGTTACTGATATATATTGTACTTGTCCTTCACAGTAATATCCTCCTACACATGCAGGGGGGTGTGGGGGGGGGGGGGGAGAGGAGAGAAAAGGATGTATATGTGATATATACAGATGTGAGGGTTTGGAGGTATTTCTGTCTGTCTCCCTGAAGTGGGACAGGTGTGTGTCTATGTCTGCCTGTACTTTGTACTTCTGTTTTCCTTTTGTGTGTGTGTGTGTGTGTGTATGTACCGGTCCTACTGTGCCGCACGTGTTTCTGTCTGTCATGTAGTGCGTGTCTGTCTGTTCCCTTATATCCTGCGCAAGTCTGTATGTCCCGTGAATTGTTCATGTGTTTGTCTGTTCCGTGGACGCCTGTCTGTCCACACTAATTCAAGGCCTTCGGCAACTAAGCATTATAAATAGGGGGCGTCGGGAGAAAAAATGTTGGGAACCTTTGCTCTAAAATAGCCTGTCCTGAGTGACAGAGATGAGCCTCTGTTTCCGGCTCTGTAACTTGTTTCTTGTTCCTGACATAAACCTCACAACAAAAACACAAAGTGTAACTTGAGTTCCTCTTTGCTGGATTCAAACATGACTGACATCTCTATTAGAATAACAGGAAATCTCCTCTTACCCAGTGGACTGAGGTTCTCCATCATCACGTCCTTGTAATGTTCCTTGTGTCCTTCTAAATACTCCCACTCCTCCATGGAGAAATACACAGCAACATCATCACACTTTAAACGTACCTGAAACAGAGAGAATTCCTGTTAGGGTTCCGGTCATGGCTTTGGCTGTAACTCACCCTATAGAGCTTCCGCCCTCCCTGTACTGGGCAATAAGAATCACCTGCTCTTGGAATACACTGCAGTCTGCTTGATGCTGCCTTTTATGCAGCTCTGTCCCTATTGGTTTCCCATGCTATTTAGAGTCAGCCCTTCCCCCAGGAAGTGGCAGAGCATAGGTCTTCTTCCATGTAACTGTGCTTGCCACAAGCACCTCTGCTTGGCCTTCTTGTCCTGCCTTGAAACTTTTGTTATCCTTCTGCATCTAAAGGACGTTCCTTTGCTGTAGCCACTGTGCTAAAGCTTCCTGTCCCTGACAGACTTCGCCTTCATTGTGCAGAAACACTTCACTGAAGTGGCTACACTGAAGCCCTCAGTGTTTCTGTGGCCTATCTGCATCCCCTGTTCCCAGTGGTCTTCTCTACGACCTGTTCCTGTCCCCCATCCAGAGGCCTTCATCACGATGTAGCACCTACGCTGAAGTTTCCTAATGCCGACCCCAGCTTGTGACCACGACCACCGCTTCTGTGCCGCCTGTCTTGACCCCAGATTGCCTACGGATTACCCTGCCTTCTCCAACCCTGACTTGGCTACGCACGACTATGGACTACGCAATCCGGACTTGGCTACATGGTTTAAGGTCGGTGTATACCTATCCCCACCTCAGCCTCGCGGTCCGGTCCAGGTTTGGGGTGAGCACGACCGTTACAATTCCCCACTCAGTATCCAGATATAATAATTGATCCTGTAAGAATCTTTTCCTTATGGAAATTCAGGTGAGCAAGGCAGAGAGGGAAATACAGATACATAGAACAGAGTTTGTTCAAGAAAAGGCTGAATGAAGACAGAAAGGTGGTAATATCTAACGCTGCCCAGCGGCCCTCACCTCTCCAGTCAGCAGGTGAATGATGATGTTGGTGTGTTCCAGGATCTTCTCAGACATCAGCTTCTTGTTATTGTTTCTCTCATGTATCAGGGAGTTAGTTGGATTCTCCATGATGGGTCTCTGGGTCCTGCAGAATATTTCTGGCACACAGGGACTGCTGCTGTCTGTGACATGCTCACCGTGCTTCTTCACAACAATATAATCCTACATATTGAGAGAGACAGTAATAAATATCACTGTGCAGAGCAAGAGACACAGTTCACAGGTCTCATGTTCCTGCAGATTTGTTGCTTTGCAGTAAGAGGGACGCGTCTCTTGTTAACAGCTCTATACTCAATCTATTCAGTGCCCTCCCCACCAATTCTGTCTATTGTATCACTGACATGTCTGCACCAAACTCACTTACTCCCCTGAGCACAAATATCATGGATTGTACAAACATCACATTAAAATGTGAATATAATAACACGCACACAGTTAAGTTACGGTGGGTAAAAAAAGTGACAAAAACCCTCCACAGCAAAGCAAATGGAAATATTACTGTATGCTCATTTGCATGTCCTGCAGTGGAAGTGATAATGGTGAAAGGCGGGGTTGCAGATCTGCTAAGACATATCTCTCTCTCTCTCTGCCTGTCCCTTCCTGGATCCAAATACATTCTATCACTGGGTCAATCCCCTCTGCCAAACTACATCTTTCTCTGACCCTATCTGACCCTGTGCTCTCCTGCTGCCTAATCGTGTCCTTATGTGTTCCTGGGCTCTCCATATTGTTACCTAGTAGATGAGGTTGAAAAAAGACATACGTCCATCAAGTTCAACCTATGCTAAATTAAGACAACAGATACTTTATCCTATATCTATATGACCAAACATCTTGCCTGCCCTTGGGTTCCTGCTTTCTCTAATTACATGTGTCCCTGGATATTGCTTCTCATGTTCCTCACATATTAACGCTCTGCAGGTCCCTGTTGTAGTGAGGGAGATAAGAGGGGTGTCATAACTTTCTCCAGCAGCCCTTACCTCTCCAGTCAGCAGGTAGATAATCTCCAGGGTGTGATCCAAGATCCTCTCAGTCATCTGCTTCTTGTCCTTGTTCATCATCAGATGGTGCAAGAATGGGTTCTGGTTCTTGTGGAAGTGTTTCCACTTCCTCTGCTGTTACTGATATATATTGTACTTGTTCTTCACAGTAATATCTCCCTGCACATGGAGGGGGGAGGGGGGGTTGAAAGGGATGTGCATGTAACACTGCAGTGACTGAAAAGGGTCAAATGAATTCTGGAAGAGGGGTGCAATTCTTTGTTACGATGTAGTTAACCCCTCACACTCCGGAACCGCTGACGCTGGAACTTGGACGTTTCTTGGTTGATCTTAGGTGAATCTCACTAGGATTGGGCTGCAGGCATGTTTATAGGGTTAATGATCCTATCTTTAACATATCCAGCCAATCCTACCGTGGGAACAATTTTTCCCACATATCCCCGACTTGCCAGGAGTTGCTTCCCGGTCTGCTAAGAGCATGCGTCAACCTGACACCTAAGCTGCTTAGCATACCGGGCCAACCTCTTACCTGGCGGCAGTAAGTCTGGGGTTTGGCTACAATGTGTGAAGTACCCATACTTCGCGCTGGTATCTGATACTTGAAAATAATCCGGTCACCCTAACACCTAGGGTCTCTGAGGCTTTTCAACTCTGGACTTCTTTAGACACTGGTGCACCAATTTAGCAGGGTGCCCTTTGAAGTACGGAGATGAAAAATCCCTCAGCTCATTCATCCATAAAATATGGGCATGTTAATGGATTCACTGCCGGGCTGACAGGAAAGGGTTCCAGTCTGTACATTTAAAACACCATTGAAATACAGTTTATTTTTATATGTATGTTCTGTATGTGCAAGAAATATAAAACTCATATGTATGTTCATGGTACTTTGTTAACTAGCTGCACTACAAAAATTAGAGTGCTAGCTCTTTCCTAGCGCAAGTTAGCCACTTCATTGAATGGGCTCTGTGATGTGGATTGCGGTTTGACCTATAATCATTCTGGGTTACAAGTCGGCATACAATGTATCCATGCTGGCTTTGATCGGTAACCGCAGACACACTTCTCCAATTCAATTTAAGTGGATAACAAGATGGCTGGATACCATGTAGCATTCAGGTACTTCAGCTAGACCGCAGACCACTTATTCAATTGAC
Organism: Ascaphus truei; assembly: GCF_040206685.1. Taxonomy (NCBI): domain Eukaryota; kingdom Metazoa; phylum Chordata; class Amphibia; order Anura; family Ascaphidae; genus Ascaphus; species Ascaphus truei. The sequence goes on from NC_134495.1 coordinate 43,548,208, forward strand.
TTTGCGGTTTCAACGAATACCCATCTTCAATACAGCCACTTACTCGCAGGCACACTTACGCAATTAGCGCTTGCAAACTGCTAGAAGCTCCCTCTTGTGTCGCGAATACAGTTTGCACATTTCCCATTCATTTATACTACTGCAGCTAACTTCTGGGGCTGCAAAACAGGGACAATAAAGATAATGTAGGGGAAAACAGGGCATTATGGTGACCATACAGTTTAACCCCTTCAGTCAAAACAAGGTTTAGGGTTAACTAGCCAGGCATAATACCTTTATTATTTGCCTGGTTAACCCTTCACCGCCACAGTGTATGTATCTATTCTCCTGTGGTGTGTCTGTCTGTCTGTTCTGTGCGAGTCTATGTCTGCCTGTACTTTGTACATATGTTCTCCTGTGGTGTGTGTATGTGTACCTGTTCTATTGTGCCACGTGTGTTTCTGTGTGCCTGTCATAAAGATAAAATAATAAAGATTTAATGCTAAAGCATAGATAACATATTGTGAAAACCTAAGTGACGCTTTAATACAACAGCTCTGTGTTAAAATAATATGGGGTTAATCCCCTAGGACAATTCAAATGGATATAGTATCAAGTATATAAACAGGGCCTACAAATCTTCTTATTAATCCCCACCTTGATGTGATGATTAGCACAGTTGACAATATGGTGAAGGTGACTACAGAGATATATTTGAGGTTGTTATATCTCACATAATGTAGATGGATTCAAATAAACCCAGCAGTGATGCATGTAAAACACACCTTGCATATTTACATGTGGCTGAAATACTGCAGCAGACTCCTATAGTTGTTGCTAGATTGTGGATCATGAACCCACCGTGTTGCTAAATTGCAACCGTCTGTATGCAGAGACAAGTGGAGAAAGTATCAAAAAGTATCAAATGTATTTGTAACAAGGTTACTGTGCCAGTGACCCAAATAATATAAACCCTCTGTGTCCAGGATCATTGTGAGTCTCTGTATCTCTGTACAATGTAGGTCTAGACTAAGCTCTCACTAGAGGTTGCCTTGTGGGCCCACATCTTAGGCTGTGCTTATAGTGCCGGCGACAGCAACACGATGTCGTGTCAAAATAAATGCATTGTCGCCATCGTCGGCGCTTATAGTGGATGCGACGGCTATCCATTACATGGGAGGGGTTGCTGGCCAATCAGAGCAAACCTGATTATCCACTCTTTCACACTCACCAAATGTCTGTAACACCTCCAGGCTCCCAACCATTGTCTCAATACACATTTATCTGCAGGAACCTGAGCTGATTAAATCAGAGTCCCCTCCATACAAATGTATCTCACATGCAAATCACATTACAAGTCTGCTATCTTAGAAATTCGTCCATACAGTCACATAATCCAATTAACACTTTACAGGGCTGACTCCCAAATTACATCACAGTGCTTATACATAGATCACAAAACACTTTACCTCATATTGCTTGCTCAACTAGACTTGGGGATTGCATTAACAGGGAATAATGTGCTTTGGAATACATTCTCACATACATAGTGCATTATACATTCCCTGTTCTCCCCCAGATATTAAATACATTTGGATGAAATACGCCTTACATAGGTGGCCAAGTTACATGGATTTAGGGGTAGCTAGATGGGCTTCATCCTAGTTTTGTGATGCCAGTAACCCCTACCGTCACACCGCTCTACTGCAAAACGAGTTTACAAAGTTTGAACCACCTAAACAGGCACTAGCTAAACCTTCAGCTGCCCTAGAGGCAACAAACAAAGGTATGAGTGCAGAATCAAAAACAGAAGAATCCTTATCTGTTGAAGCTGGAAAGATAGGACATTCTCTGGAAATGGACGTGGAATTTCAACTTCATTCCAAAGAATGAACTGACAACAGCATTGAGTGAAAAAAAAAGTGCAGAAGGACAGCTTCAAGAGCTGAAAACTCAAATAGCTATTCTTGAATACTCTTTAAGTGATACCATAAAATGGCACAAGTCTAGGATAGTAGAAATTAATTCTGGACATGAGACAGAATTCAAAAGTATGCTGATAAAAAGGCTTTGCAAGACCTGAGCAATGGTTACAAGGAATGGACATTTCGAGATAAATTGGAGTCCATGGAAAAGATGGCGCAAGAAAGCTATTTGCGTAAATGCTCTGCGACTGTCGCCATACTGTCTGCCTACAAAGAGAAGATCGCCCAACCCAGGGGAAATCACATGACCACACGTTTAGTAGAAAGACCGTACTTGTAAAATGTCCTCCTCGAGCGACTCAGGAGTGCTGACCTCAAGCACCTTCTGGAGGACACACTAATAACCTGGAGAAAGGACTCCAATCTCCGTTAGACTGAGGGTTCTCTTCGTCCATCCACTCTCATTCGAGCCACAGAGATATCTCGAGTGAGAGTGGAAGGATGGGCTTCAGCCTTGGTAAGCCCGGGCTTCCCACAAACAGGTGAGGTATGTAACAGGGAATTATCCCTTTTGAAGAAACTCGCTCTAAAATCTAGCAGGGATCTGGTTAAGTGCAGCAGTCAATTAACCAGACTACACCTGACCAATTAAGTCTCTTAGAAAAGCCTCCTGTTTTCAACAGGAGGTAGATTACTTAGCTCACAAGGGAGCTGACCAAGGAAAAGAAAGACAGCAGAGATGTCCTTAGCCCACAATGGGCTGACCTAAGGAAAATAGGGTCTTGATTGCATTTGCTATACATGGACACAGAGAGTGCCATAACGTACAAGGATGCTGACCCATGAGAACAGAGAGGTTTTCCCCTACAGAAACCCCTGATAAGATAAGAGACTTTCTGTTTGGACTGTTTGGTGAGATAGATAGATAGATATTGTATGTCTTTATTTATATAGCACCATTAATGTACATAGCGCTTAACAGTAGTAATACGCGATAATCATACAAATAATATAAATAACAGGTCATGGAAATAAGTGCTTCAGACATAAAAGTAACATTAAGGAAGAAGAGTCCCTGCTCCGAGGAGCTTACAATCTAATTGGTAGGTAGGGAGAACGTACAGAGACAGTAGGAGGGAATTCTGGCAAGTGCGTCTGCAGGGGGCCAAGTTTGAAGTATCATGTGTATCGTATTAGCCACGGTGCTACTCATATGCTTCTTTAAGCAAGTGTGTCTTAAGGTGTGTCTTAAAGGTGGATAGAGAGGGTGCTAGTCGGGTATTGAGGGGAAGGGCATTTCAGAGGTGCGAGGCAGTCAGTGAGAAAGTTTTAAGGCGGGAGAGGGCATTAGATACAACAAAAGGGTTAGCGAGAAATTAGGGATGAGCTGTAAGGAGGGGCCGAAGAGTGTAAAGCTTTAAAAGTGAGAAGAAGGATTGAGTGTGAGACGCGGGATTTGATCGGAAGCCAGGAGAGGGATTTCATGAGGGGAGATGCTGAGACAGATCTAGGAAAGAGTAGAGTGATTCTGGCAGCAGCGTTTAGGATAGAATATAGGGGAGACAGGTGAGAGGCAGGGAGGCCGGACAGCAGGAGCTTCCAGTAATCAAGACGGTAGAGAATTCGGGCCTGAGTCAGAGTTTTAGCAGTCGAGCAACAGAGGAAAGGTTGTTTGTCATATTGCTGAAGAAAAAGTGACAGGTTTTAGAAACGTTCTGAATGTGAGAGAGGAGTCGAGTGTGACCCTAGGCAGCGTGCTTGGGCTTCTGGGTGAATGATCGTACTTCCAACAGTAATGTGGAAGGAGGTAGTAGGGCAGGTTTGGGAGGAATTATGAGGAGTTCTGTTTTTGCAATGTTAAGTTTAAGGCGGCAAGGGCCATCCAGGATGATATAGCAGAGAGACATTCAGAAACTTTGGTTTGTACAGCAGGTGTAAGGTCAGGGGTTGAAAAATACATGTGTCGTCAGCATAGAGGTCTAGGTCACCTAGAGAAAGTGTGTACAGAGAAAAGAGAAGAGGTCCCAGGACAGAGCCCTGGGGTACCTCCACATAGAGATCGATAGAGGAGGATGTGTTAGCAAAAGAGACACTAAAGTTACAATGGGAAAGGTAAGTGGAGATCCAGGATACAGCTTTGTTTTGAATATCAAGAGTATGGAGAATGTGAAGGAGAAGAGGGTGGTCCACGTGTCAAATGCTACAGAGAGTTAGAGTAATATGAGCAGAGTGTAATGACCTCTGTCTTTGGCAGCAAGGAGGTCATTAGTTATTTAGTGAGGGCTGTTTCAGTTGAGTGAGTAGTGCGGAAGCCAGATTGTAGAGGGTCTAGGAGAGAATAGGTGTTGAGAAAATGGAGCAAGCTAGAGAATACAAGACGTTCAAGGAGTTTAGAGGCAAAAGGCAGGAGGGAGACAGGTTGATAGTTAGAAAGACAGGTAGGGTCAAGCTTGCTGTTTTTGAGTAATGGTAGAACTGTTGCATGCTTGAAGGAGGATGGAAAGGTACCAGAGTAGAGGGAGGAGTTAAAAATGTGTGTGAGCCTATGGATTATAGTAGGAGCAAGAGGTATTAGGAGATGGGAGGGAATGGAGTCAAGGGGGCAAGTGGTAGAGGGAGAAGAGGAGATCAAGACACATCACCCAACAGTCCAAAAAGAAAGTGTGTATGTATAAATGTATATAAAAAAAAAGTTGGGGGTGGTAAGCAACTTAACTACCCACCCAGTTAGGGCACTGCTATTCACAGTTGAGTGCAAATAGCCGCACGGCTATTCGCACTCAGTAGGAAATAAAATGGAAAACAAATAAACATCCCAGCCAGGAATCGAACCCTGGTCCACTCTGTTAATGGCCTGGAGCATTACCACTGAGCTATAAGACTTTCTGATGCTTTTGTAGTGAATAAAGGCATAGAAGCCTATTGACATTACAGTGTTCATAGCAGCGCGGCTATTCGCACTCAGTTAAGTTGAAAGCGGGTGCTTTTCCTGGCCTTAGAAAGCGCGCCGTCCAGGGGGCGGGCCTCATTGGGCAAACCGCTCACGTGACCGGCCCTGCGCTCCGGCAAGCTAAGAAACTAAAGATTTCTTAAGACACGCTTCTGCAAGCGTGCGGAAGCGTGCGCGAGCCCCTGCTAAAGCCGCTCTCATTGCGGCTGCAGGGGCTCAGTGTCGAGCAGCAGCACGCCTCAGCACGGGTCAGCGCCTAAGCGATGACCATGCCCGAGGCCTAAGGACTCTGCTTCGCCTGCAGAAGCTGGTGCTTTTATGTGGCCTGACAGGTGAGGCACTGAGCGCGCTTTGGAGGCGGGTTGAAGGTGTGGCGGAGGTGGGGCGGGAGGCGGGGCTAGTCCCTTATCCCCATTGGATGTTTGCTGTCACATGACCGCTCCTCCGCTCCCCTCAGCGCGTATATTTAAACTTGCCTGTCGCCTGCATTTACACACGCCTGCGCACGCATGCGGAAGCGACTCCTAAGGCTGAAGTCCCACTAACTACTACAGCGCACGCCTGTGCGATCAAGCCCCGCCCACCCAGTTCCTCCGGTCCCAGTCCCTACCTTGTCGCGCACCTTTCCTCAGCGGTGAGTTTGAGATTGGCATTTGCGAAGGAGGCGTGGCCACGCCCCCGCCGGCAGTTCAGCCAATGAGGACCAACCAGCCGCAGGACGTCATAGCCACGCCCCCGCAAACCTACCACCACGCCCCCTCCCGTCGCAAATGTTCTCTCTCCCCTCAGACCGCAGATCGCGGTCTAGCGCTGTGCATGCGCCGCCCCCCCCTCCGGGCGCGTGCCACAGTGCTGACTGGGGACTCGGCCTAAAGCCGCGCTGATTACAGATGCAGGGGATATAGAATGTCAATAGGGGAGTGTTCTGTATTTTTTTTCCATTTTATTTGCTACTGAGTGCGAATAGCCGTGCGGCTATGAACACTGTAATGTCAATAGGCTTCTATGCCTTTATTCACTACAAAGCATCAGAAAGTCTTATAGCTCAGTGGTAATGCTCCAGGCCATTAACAGAGTGGACCAGGGTTCGATTCCTGGCTGGGATGTTTATTTTTTTTCCTACTGAGTGCGAATAGCTGTGCGGCTATTTGCACTCAACTGTAAATAGCCGTGCGGCTATTTGCACTCAACTGTGAATATCCACTGCCCCCAGTTAGATAGGGCTGGAGTAAAATGTGTAGTGATTTCTCTAAAGTGGAGTAGGATTTTCTTTTATGTTTGTGTTTGCAGTGTTTAAAGGAACAGGCACAATAAAGCCTTATTTTAATTTCATTGCATACCTCTGCACACATCTCTTACACTATGTATTACAATAGCTGCTGTATTTCAGTGTTACAGTGTGTGTATATTACAATAGCTGCTGTATATTATGTGTTACAGTGTGTCTGTGTATTACAATAGCCGCTGTATGTCAGTGTTACACTGTGTCTGTGTATTACAATAGCTGTTGTATGTCACTGTTACAGTGTGTCTGTGTTACAATAGCTGCTGTATGTCAGTTACAGTGTGTCTGTGTATTACAATAGCTGTGTGTCAGTGTTACAGTGTCTGTGTATTACAATAGCTGCTGTATGTAAGTGTTACAGTGTGTCTGTGTATTACAATAGCTGTGTATGTCAGTGTTACAGTGTGTCTGTGTATTACAATAGCTGCTGTATGTCAGTGTTACAGTGTCTGTGTATTACAGTAGCTGTGTATGTCAGTGTTACAGTGTGTCTGTGTATTACAATAGCTGCTGTATGTCAGTGTTACAGTGTGACTGTGTATTACAATAGGTGTTTGTGTCAGTGTTACAGTGTGCCTGTGTATTACAATAGCTGTGTGTGTCAGTTTTAGTGTGTCTGTGTATTACAATAGCTGCTGTATGTCAGTGTTATAGTGAGTGTGTGCCTGTGTATTACAATAGCTGTGTATGTCAGTGTTACAGTGTCTGTGTATTACAATAGCTGTGTATGTCAGTGTTACAGTGTGTCTGTGTATTACAATAGCTGTGTGTGTCAGTGTTACAGTGTGCCTGTGTATTACAATAGCTGCTGTATGTCAGTGTTATAGTGAGTGTGTGCCTGTGTATTACAATAGCTGTGTATGTCAGTGTTACAGTGTCTGTGTATTACAATAGCTGTGTATGTCAGTGTTACAGTGTGTGCCTGTGTATTACAATAGCTGTGTGTGTCAGTGTTACAGTGTGTCTGTGTATTACAATAGCTGTGTGTGTCAGTGTTACAGTGTGTCTGTGTATTACAATAGCTGTGTATGTCAGTGTTACAGTGTCTGTGTATTACAATAGCTGTGTATGTCAGTGTTACAGTGTGCCTGTGTATTACAATAGCTGTGAGTGTCAGTGTTACAGTGTGCCTGTGTATTACAATAGCTGTGTGTGTCAGTGTTAGTGTGTCTGTGTATTACAATAGCTATGTGTGTTAGTGTTACAGTGTGTGTCTGTGTATTACAATGGCTGTGTGTCAGTGTTACAGTGTGTCTGTGTATTACAATAGCTGTGTGTGTCAGTGTTACAGTGTGTCTGTGTATTACAATAGCTGCTGTATGTCAGTGTTACAGTGTGTCTGTGTATTACAATAGCTGCTGTATGTCAGTGTTACAGTGTGCCTGTGTATTACAATAGCTGTGTGTCAGTGTTACAGTGTGTCTGTGTATTACAATAGCTGTGTGTGTCAGTGTTAGTGTGTCTGTGTATTACAATAGCTGTGTGTGTCAGTGTTACAGTGTGCCTGTGTATTACAATAGCTGCTGTATGTCAGTATTACAGTGTCTGTGTATTACAATAGCTGTGTGTGTTAGTGTGCCTGTGTATTACAATAGCTGTGTATGTCAGTGTTACAGTGTGCCTGTGTATTACAATAGCTGCTGTATGTCAGTGTTACAGTGTGACTGTGTATTACAATAGCTGTGTGTGTCAGTGTTACAATGTGTGCCTGTGTATTACAATAGCTGTGTGTGTCAGTGTTACAGTGTGCCTGTGTATTACAATAGCTGTGTGTGTCAGTGTTACAGTGTGTGCCTGTGTATTACAATAGCTGTGTGTGTCAGTGTTACAGTGTGTGCCTGTGTATTACAATAGCTGTGTGTGTCAGTGTTACAGTGTGTGCCTGTGTATTACAATAGCTGTGTGTGCCTGTGTATTACAATAGCTGTGTATGTCAGTGTTACAGTGTGCCTGTGTATTACAATAGCTGTGTGTGTCAGTGTTACAGTGTGTGCCTGTGTATTACAATAGCTGTGTGTGTCAGTGTTACAGTGTGCCTGTGTATTACAATAGATGCTGTATGTCAGTGTTACAGTGTGTGCCTGTGTATTACAATAGCTGTGTGTGTCAGTGTTACAGTGTGTCTGTGTATTACAATAGCTGTGTGTGTCAGTGTTACAGTGCCTGTGTATTACAATAGCTGTGTGTGTCAGTGTTACAGTGTGTGCCTGTGTATTACAATAGTTGCTGTATGTCAGTGTTACAGTGTGTGCCTGTGTATTACAATAGATGCTGTATGTCAGTGTTACAGTGTGTGCCTGTGTATTACAATAGCTGTGTGTGTCAGTGTTACAGTGTGTCTGTGTATTACAATAGCTGTGTGTGTCAGTGTTACAGTGTGTGCCTGTGTATTACAATAGCTGTGTGTGTCAGTGTTACAGTGTGTGCCTGTGTATTACAATAGCTGTGTGTGTCAGTGTTACAGTGTGTGCCTGTGTATTACAATAGCTGTGTGTGCCTGTGTATTACAATAGCTGTGTATGTCAGTGTTACAGTGTGCCTGTGTATTACAATAGCTGTGTGTGTCAGTGTTACAGTGTGCCTGTGTATTACAAAAGATGCTGTATGTCAGTGTTACAGTGTGTGCCTGTGTATTACAATAGCTGTGTGTGTCAGTGTTACAGTGTGTCTGTGTATTACAATAGCTGTGTGTGTCAGTGTTACAGTGCCTGTGTATTACAATAGCTGTGTGTGTCAGTGTTACAGTGTGCCTGTGTATTACAATAGATGCTGTATGTCAGTGTTACAGTGTGTGCCTGTGTATTACAATAGCTGTGTGTGTCAGTGTTACAGTGTGTGTCTGTGTATTACAATAGCTGTGTGTGTCACTGTTACAGTGTGCCTGTGTATTACAATAGCTGTGTGTGTCAGTGTTACAGTGTGCCTGTGTATTACAATAGCTGTGTGTGTCAGTGTTACAGTGTGTCTGTGTATTACAATAGCTGTGTGTGTCAGTGTTACAGTGTGCCTGTGTATGTCAATGTTACAGTGTGCCTGTGAATTACACTAGCTGTGTGTGTCAGTGTTACAGTGTGTGTCTGTGTATTACACTAGCTGTGTGTGTCAGTGTTACAGTGTGTGCCTGTGTATTACACTAGCTGTGTGCGTCAGTGTTACAGTGTGTCTGTGTATTACACTAGCTGTGTGTGTCAGTGTTACAGTGTGTACCTGTGTATTACACTAGCTGTGTGTGTGTCAGTGTTACAGTGTGCCTGTGTATTACAATAGCTGTGTGTGTCAGTGTTACAGTGTGTCTGTGTATTACAATAGCTGTGTGTGTCAGTGTTACAGTGTGCCTGTGTATTACAATAGCTGTGTGTGTCAGTGTTACAGTGTGTCTGTGAATTACACTAGCTGTGTGTGTGTCAGTGTTACAGTGTGCCTGTGTATTACAATAGCTGTGTGTGTCAGTGTGCCTGTGTATTACAATAGCTGTGTGTGTCAGTGTTACAGTGTGTGCCTGTGTATTACAATAGCTGTGTATGTCAGTGTTACAGTGTGCCTGTGTATTACAATAGCTGTGTGTGTATATAATGTGAATGATGTGAGTTCAGATTGTTACCTTACTGCAGCCATGTGTGGGAGGGGTGCGATTGGCTGATCTTTTTCTTTAACGCAATGCATTCTGGGATTTGTAGTTTATAGATGTAAAAGCTATATTATATTGGAAGAGCTGACTTTTTTGTAGGAAGAGATCGCGTGACAAGCTGCAGACAATCGTTGTGTAGCTTTGGAGGAGGCGATAGAGCATTTACCAAAACTCTGCACGGAATGGTTTATCCTTCCTTTAACGCAGTGATATCTGGGACTTGTAGTTCATCTATCTGTAAACATGATAGTATTGGAAGTGCAGGACCACAGCTCCCAGCAGACACTGCCAGAAAGGAAAGGACACGTCACGGGTAGTAGCCAATCAGTGTGCAGCTGTAGAGGAGATAGAGGGAAAGGAAGAATCGGGAGAGGGGGCGGGGCCTCTGGCTGCAGTCACGTGATCTTCATATCCTGCAGATTTATATCAGTGATTATAAAATAAATAATAATATAAAGTGAAACATTTCTAAATAAACCCTCAGTATAACGTGTCTCTCTAATGACAGATATGAGTCACATCCATAAGCAGTTTCTCATCCATATTCCCAGTAACTCTCTCTCAGGGATAAATAAAGCCTGGGATCCTTGCAGCGGTTGCTGAGCCTTGTGAATAAGGAGATGGGACCCAGACAGGACCCCAAGCCCCTCACATCTGTCCCTCCCACTGCAGGGTGACACAGACAGGACCCCCAGCCCCTCATATCTGTCCCTCCCACTGCAGGGTCACAGACAGACAGGACCCCCAGCCCCTCACATCTGTCCCTCCCACTGCAGGGGGACACAGACAGGACCCCCAGCCCATCACATCTGTCCCTCCCACTGCAGGGGGACACAGAAAGGACCCACCAGCCCATCACATCTGTCCCACCCACTGCAGGGTGACACAGAAAGGACCCACCAGCCCTCACATCTGTCCCACCCACTGCAGGGTGACACAGACAGGTCCCCCAGCCCCTCAGATCTGTCCCTCCCACTGCAGGGTGACACAGACAGGACCCCCAGCCCCTCACATCTGTCCCTCCCACTGCAGGGTGACACAGACAGGACACCCAGCCTCTCACATGTGTCCCTCCCACTGCAGGGTGACACAGACAGGAACCCCAGCCCCTCACATCTGACCCTCCCACTGCAGGGTGACACAGACAGGACACACAGACCCTCACATGTGTCCCTCCCACTGCAGGGTGACACAGACAGATCCCCCAGCCCCTCACATCTGTCCCTCCCACTGCAGGGTGACACAGACAGGACCCACAGCCCCTCACATCTGTCCCTCCCACTGCAGGGAGACACAGACAGGACCCACAGCCCCTCACACCTGTCCCTCCCACTGCAGGGGGACACAGACAGGTCCCCAGCCCCTCACATCTGTCCCTCCCACTGCAGGGTGACACAGACAGGTCCCCCAGCCCCTCACATCTGTACCTCCCAATGCAGGTTTACACAGACAGGTCCCCCAGCCCCTCACATCTGTCCCTCCCACTGCAGGGTGACACAGACAGGACCCCCAGCCCCTCACATCTGTCCCTCCCACTGCAGGGTGACACAGACAGGACCCCCAGCCCCTCACATCTGTCCCTCCCTCTGCAGGGGGACACAGACAGGACCCCCAGGCCCTCACATCTGTCCCTCCCACTGCAAGGTGACACAGACAGGACCCCCAGCCCCTCACATCTGTCCCTCCCACTGCAGGGTGACACAGACAGGTCCCCCAGCCCCTCACATCTGTCCCTCCCACTGCAGGGTGACACACAGGACCCCCAGCCCTTCACATGTCCTTCCCTCTGCAGGGTGACACAGACAGGACCCCCAGCCTCACATCTGTCCCTCCCACTGCAGGGGGACACAGACAGGACCCCCAGCCCATCACATCTGTCCCTCCCACTGCAGGGTGACCCAGACAGGACCCCCAGCCCCTCACATGTGTCCCTCACACTGCAGAGTGAAACAGACAGGACCCCCAGCCCCTCACATCTGTCCCTCCCACTGCAGGGTGACACAGACAGGACCCCCAGCCTCTCACATCTGTCCCTCCCACTGCAGGGTGACACACAGGACCCCCAGCCCTTCACATGTCCTTCCCTCTGCAGGGTGACACAGACAGGACCCCCAGCCCTAGGGTGACCAGATAAAAAACCGGGACACATAAAACAATTATTATTACAACAAGTGACATTACTAAAAAATGAATATTATAATGATATTTATCTATTAGTGTCACCATTGGTGCTGTATTATTCATTCTACCTCTTCCCATTCTCTCTCTACCTTCTCCCCCATTCTCTCTCTACCTTCCCTCCTTCTCTTTATCCCTCCCCTCCCCCATTTTCTCTCACCCTCCACCCCATTCTCTCTCCCTTCCCTTCCTACCCTCCCCCCATTCTCTCTCCATTCCCTCCCCCCGAATCTATCTCCCTTCCCACCCCCCCATTCTCTCTCCCTTCCCCCCCCATTCTCTCCCCCCCTCATTCTCCCTCTCCCTTCCCCATTATCTCCTTTTGCTCCCCCTTCCCACACACTCTCCCTTCCCTCCCCACCCCCCATTCTCTCGCTCTCTCCCTCCACTCCTCCATTCTCTCTCAATCCCCTCCTCTATTCTCTATCTCCCCCCTCCATTCTCTCTCCCCCTCCATTCTCTCTCCCCCCTCCATTCTCTCTCTCCCTTCCATTTTCTCTCCCCCTCCTTTCTCTCTTCCCTTCTCTCTTCCCTCCTCCATTCTCTCGTCCCTCCTCCATTCTCTCTTCCCTTCTCCCTCCTCCATTCTCTCTTCCCTCCTCTAATCTCTCTCTGACCTGCACAGTCACACAGCCACTGACCTACTCACATAGCCACTGACCTGCACACACAGACCTGCAGACACTCACATGGCCACTGACCTACACAGACACACACACAGCCACTGACCTGCACAGACACTCACACACAGGGCCGCCAACAGAAATCGTAGGGCCCGGGCCAAACATTTTAAGCAGCCCCCCCCCCCGTGTCGGCAGTATTGCCCCCCACCCCCATCCCCATTTCACACCTCACGAGCCCCCTCTCTTTTCTCCCCCTTCCCATGTATTTCTCTCCCTTCCGTCTCACCCCATCTCACTCTCCCGCCTCGCATGTATTTATCTCCCCTGCTTCTCACTCTTACTCCCTATTTTCCTCACTCACCCCCTCTCTCATCTCCCTCCATCAATTACCCCATGCTTACTCATTCCGTCCCCCCCACAAGATATATACCAAAAAACTTCCCACCCCCAAAAACTAAAAAAAAAAATCCCCACCCCCAAATACATACAACCTCCCCCCCGAAATGCATACAAAAACCCCACCTACCCAATAAACACATACATACATACATACATATACACATATACACATGATACAAAGCATGGATGTGCTAAAACTCATAATCTGCTTATTGACCATTGACCTCTTTTCAGCCCATATGAACTCTGTTATATTCTTTTGAAGACCTATGACATCTTTAGTTACAATGGGTATAGGTAGAGTAAGATGCATGAGTTTGTTAGAAACACTCCCAGGTACCCAATATCATGACTTTTCCACTTATAGTCCAAATGAAATGTTATTAGTTTAACTGTATGGGAGGGGAAATTAATGTTTACTTCCTCCAACTTACTATTGTTTATTTTAAATCCTGAGATGGATTTGAAAGTGCTAAGTTCCTTATTTAAAATGCATAGGGAGATTAGGGGTCTGGAAATTGGGAGAATGCCTTTCAGCGAAAAAGGACATTTTATATGATTGTTCTGTAATAGTGATCCCACTAATGTCTCCATTGGCGCAATTAGATGCCAGGGGCTTGATTGAGAGTGCGAACAAAAGGGGAGATAAGGGACATAACGGTCTAGTACCTCCTTTCATATGAACCTTGTCTGATGTTGTGCCAAAACAGATCACATTGACTGTTAGGACAGTACACAGTGAGAGTATTGCTTTAAGAAATCTCGCTCCTAAGCCAAATGACCACAGAGTGGCCTTCATAAAGCTCCAGTATATTCAGTCAAATGGCTTTTCTGGGTTAAGGACCAAAAGCATCATTGGTACTGTATGTTATAGCTTTTGGAATACTAGATAATGTCAATAGATCTAGTTGTATCATCTGCCGCTTGTCTAGTGGAAATAAAGCTTACCTGGTTCTGATGGATCAAATTGGAACTCATGTAATCTCATTGTTTATATTTTATAGAACATTTTTATGTCTGTATTGATGAGGTATATAAGTCCATACAGACCATGGACCTTTGCGGACTTTAAGGATTTAATTGTTTGAGAAAGCTCTTCGTATGAGATCGGCGTGTCTTGCGATGCTTTTCCCAGTGTACTTAATCGTGGGATGCTCATGGTGTCTAGATATTTGTATATTGGTTCTGAAATTTGTTTAATGCAGCCTGCCTAATTGCCATCATATAGTTGCAATAATCATAAAAACGCTTTAGCGATTATATTGGTGTCAGAGGTGAGGTGGCCCATTTTTTGTCATACTGAGCACATTTTGTTGTAAGTCTGACTACTTCTCAGTCTAGCAGCCAACAGTGAGTCAGTCTTATTCTCCTTTTTAAAAAATGTCTTCTTAGTCCACACAAAACACTTCTCTGCCCCATATGTTATGCAGAGGTTTAGCTCACCTCGGATATTTGTTAACTTTTTTAACATGGTTAAATTTAAGCTGTGTTTGTGCTCTTGTTCTTGTTGAAAGATTTTATTTTTTAGCGAACAATTCTTTCACGTATAGCTTGTTTTATGTCGGATGCTATTGTAGCCCTGTATAATTTTGGGGTTACATGTTTTTCTCCTCCTGTGCAATAATCCCTGTTAAAAGGGCAGGTTTGCCAGGAGTAATCATGGGGTTTGCCCTCACCTCATGTGATGTATATTATTCAGTGAAGGAAGTGACATCAGGCTCTGTGTCCACTAAGTGACACAGGGGTGGTACCTACTGAAGCTATATAATATACAGCACTTCCTGAATTTAGTGTGTGCCTCACCATCTGAGTGAGGTGAGTCTATCCAGCAACCTGTCAGAGCTCTGGCAGTGTTTGTGGCCCTCCCTTCAGGGAGTGGTGTGGAAGACTATACCTCTTACTTCATTAGGGAGTAGGGGAAGAGTTAGACCTGCTTTCGGGGCCCTTGCCTGGGAGTGTAAAGTCAGGGACTTCCTTTGGGTTGGCAACCTGAGAATGAGTGGCTAGACGACCAAGCCACTATAATGGGCGGCTGTCCATGTCTGCTGTTAATAAAGGATGCCAAAGAAAGATATCGCTTCTGTCCTGTGTGTGGAATCACTAAGGAAGAAGGTGCACATAGAGGTTCTCTTTTAGAGACTCCTCCCTGCTACGCTGGGGGTCTGGAAGAGATGGAGGCGCTGTACCATGAGTATGACTCAACATTACCTCACAAGTCAATGCTGATGCTATTCCCCTTAATACCATCAAGCGGGAGACTCAGGAGTCCTGTAAGCCAGTAGGTGCACCACACTATAGCCATGTGTAACCAGAGTAGTATTTCCCCAGAGGGGCCAATCTGTGATTGGGGGGGTGGAGGGGGGAAACCCGTTACACTATGTTAGGACCAGTATGTCATGCCAGAGTCTGCACTCATGTTAAGCTTCCATTTTGTATGGTCATAACTAGTTAAGATTCTGTAGTCAGCCTTTTGTTGAAATATAATTCATAAATGCACTCAGTTTCTCTGCTAAATTGCATTTCCTTTCTTTCTGGTCAGGATATTACTAGATACTTTTGTGATGTCAATTTCCTGGTGTTTTAGTAGAATATAATAGAATGGTTCTCTGCATGAAGAAAAATAGTGTAATAAAGTTGCAAGACTCAAGGTCTCTTTTGATAACAGACAATGAATAAGCTATGTATTCAGACAATTGCTTGTATTGGAAAAAGACACGTCTCAAAAGTCACGCCACTAATATGTCCTGCCCCTAAATCACGCCTCTAATCAAAGCTACGCCCAAGACACACCTAGTATACGCCTATGTGACGCCTATGTTACGCCTCTAACCAATGTCTTTTTTTTTTCTGTATAAAAGTCATTACCCTATGAGTAATAAATTGAGACAAAGGATTTGAAACCTGGCGTGCGTTACGTTTCATTTTGTTCGTCTCCCAGGCCTGATAAGGTTCATCAAAAATCGAAGATAACAGTGGCAGGGCGTGACAGCTTCTCCGGGGAAGTCTGCTGCAAAATGGTGCAGATTGTGTATCCAGTCACAAGGCTTCAGTTTTCTTGGCAGAGGAAAGGCTCCTCTCAGTTCTGAAGCATAGGCGAGGAAATTAGGTCTTCCTTCACACTATATTAAAAAAAATGCAGCTAATAACTGCCTTATGGGTCTCCAATAATGTGGTCAAGGAAGAGACACTGTCTTGAATCTGCTGAAATAATGAGTTCTCTCTGAATCTAACTCTGTCAGAATCTCAGGTATTTTAAGCACGGATTAATTTAGCCCCCAGGAGACGTGCTTAGTGTGAGCTCAGGTTGTCTTAATCTCGACCGAAGCATAATCTGACCAGGATTTTATGTTTATTTTAGCTTGTGTTATTTTAGGTACCAAGGTAACATCCGTGAGCATAAGATCTATCGTTGAATATGATTTATGGGGTGCAGAATAAAATGTGTAGTCTCTAAAATGTGTTTCTCCAGATGTCAACTAGATTTAGATTTCTTAAACATCTGTGAAGGGTTATAGTATCATGCCCTTAGTATCACAACCTCACATGCCAGGGAAATCTATCTAGAGGCGCCTCAGGGGCCTGGTTAAAGTCTCCTCCTAAAATCAACTTCCCTTCTGCGACTGAACACAGAGGCAATTTCAAAGAATGTGAAGCTATTTCTATTGGCAGCGTAGACATTTGTGATGATCATGAATAAGCCATGTAGAGAACTTACAGATGTAGCGAGACTTACTGCCTCAGTGGCCACAGACCGACAGGGAACACTAGAGGACCATATCTGGCCATCTAGGTCATCAAGGGGCAGGACATTTAAATCATGTTTATATACTGTATTAAATCAGTGGTCTCTGGAGGTGGATACCATTAATTTCAACTCAGAGGACCCCCTGCTTCTGGAGATATAGACCTCCATAGGGAGAGACAGTAGCCACTCGGGTTGGGGTTTAAAGCAAATAGGGCTATAGCCCATTACTGTGTGTGGTGGGGTTTTTTGGAGGTAGAAGATGTGGGAGATGGGGGTAGTTTCCCCAGCATGTCTATACTATCCTTCAGCAGTTACTGGGGACTCAAGCCACTGCCAGAGTCACAGGGTTCTCAGTAAGCAAATACCACACAATACAGTATACAACAGAATAACCAATACTAAGAACCACATAGGATAACACTCAGTCAGGACAATAGATTTAATAATGAGCGGTACAGTACACAAAGGGTTATCAGCAAGCAGCAGTAAAATCTATAGGAGGGTAGTAAAAGTTCCTAGAATTTATAGTATAAGAGAAGTTACAGCACGTGGGGGCATAACGCTAGGTGCAGAGGCGGGGGGCTACTGCATGGTCCAGCGTGTCCAAGGAGAGACAACACAACAAGTGAATGGCTTCCCCATGTGATTCTCAATACAAAACTGCCAGGAAGGAAATTTTAAAGATGTTCTGCACCATTGTTCCCGAAGGGCTTTTTTTGGATCTGGGACAGGGACATCTGGAGAAGTTGATAATCTTCAGACACACCCAGGGTTTGCCGCACACAACAGAAATGTGAAATTAAGAGGGAATCAGGAGCAAAAAGGGTTAATGACTCCCTAACCAAGGGTGCCGCTTTGTCTGAGATTTAGCAAGCATCAAAGGCTTCATCTTAGCAGGTGTAATATAGCAAATGCCAGCGGCCAGGTAAAGTACAGAGGAAACACTGCAGGAGCCTTTGGTGGATGTCATGGCGGGGGCGGGGGGGTATACTGTACAGTCTACTAAAAAAGCTATACCCTATTGTAAATACATTTTAACTTCTATTTTACTCCAAAATGAAAGTACCTGATGGGCAAAGAGGCCACTTTTAATGCTATATATTGTTCTCTGCAGTGTCTCTGATGTTTAACAAGCTCTGAACTTTGGGGAAAACATTTCCCATATTGGGAGCAATTAGTCTCTTTCGTGTATGAATTTTCTGATGTTTAACAAGACTTGAGCTTTGGGCAAAACATTTCCCACATTCAGTGCAAACAAATGGCTTTTCTCCCGTGTGAATTCTTTGGTGGATAACGATCAACGACTTATAAGGAAAACATTTCCCACATTCAGTGCAAACAAATGGCTTATCTCCTGTGTGAATTATCTGATGTTTAAGAAGATTTGAGGGGTCAGTAAAACATTTCCCGCATTCAGAGCAAATAAATGGCTTCTCTCCTGTGTGAACTATCTGATGTCTAACAAAAGCTGACTTATGGGAAAAACATTTCCCACATTCAGAGCAAACAAATGGTCTCTCTCGTGTGTGATTTCTCTGATGAATAACAAGACCAGACTTATGAGAAAAACATTTCCCACATTCAGAGCAAACAAATGGTTTCTCTACTGTGTGACTTCTCTGATGTCTAACAAGATCTGTCTTTTGGGAAAAAGATTTCCCACATTCAGAGCAAACAAATTGTTTTTCTCCTGTGTGAGATATTTGATGTCTAATAAGCCTTGAGTTAAGGGAAAAACATTTCCCACATTTAGAGCAAACAAATGGTTTTACTCCTGTGTGACCTCTCTGATGAATTAAAAGATCTGACTTATGGGAAAAACATTTCCCACATTCAGAGCAAACAAATGGTTTTTCTCCAGTGTGACTTCTCTGGTGTGTAACAAGAGTCGAGTTCTTGGAAAAACATTTCCCGCATTCAGAGCAAACAAATGGTTTTTCTCCTGTGTGACTTCTCTGATGTGTAACAAGATCTGACTTTTGGAAAAACCATTTCCCACATTCAGAGCAAACAAATGGTTTCTCTCCTGTGTGAGATATTTGATGTCTAACAAGCTTTGAGTTGAGGGAAAAACATTTCCCACATTTAGAGCAAACAAATGGTTTTACTCCTGTATGACTTCTCTGATGAATAACAAGATTTGACTTTCGGGAAAAACATTTCCCACATTCAGAGCAAGCAAATGGTTTCTCTCCTGTGTGATTTCTCTGATGTCTAACAAGATCTGACTTTTGGGAAAAATAATTCCCACATTCAGAGCAAACAAATGGTCTCTCTCCTGTATGCATTCTCTGATGTGTAACAAGATTTGCCTTATGTGGAAAACAGTTCCCACATTCAGAGCAAACAAATGGTTTCTCTCCTGTGTGAACTCTCTGATGTGTAACAAGCTCCGACTTATAGGGAAAACATTTCCCACATTCAGGGCAAACAAATGACTTCTCTCCTGTGTGAGATTTTTTATGCCTAACAAGATGTGAGTTCTTGGAAAAACATTTCCCACAATTAGAGCAAGAAAAGTGTTCCTCTGCTTTGTGAATTCTCTGATGTCTAAAAAGAAATGATTTACTAGAGAAGCGTTTGCCACATTCAGAACAAGGAAACAACGTCCCTCCCTTGTGATCTCTCTGATGTTTAACAAGAGCCGAGTTACTAGTAAAGCATTTCTGACATTCAGAGCACTTATACAGTCTTTCTGTAGTGTGTTTTCTTTGGTGAATTGTATAAGCGGATTTATTATAAAAGTTTTTACCACATTCACTGCACTTATACTTCATTACTGACAGGTTTTTGTGAATTTTCTGTGCATTAGTATTTCCTTTTTCCCACTTCTCAATATCAGTAGATGCATATTCAGTCCCTGCATGTTCTCTGATAGTATAAATGTGGGAGACTGCGGGATTTTCTTCTTCACGTGAGCCCGATTCCTTAGCCATAATTCTCACAGCTTTTCTCTGTCTCTTACTTGGGTTATTTTGCCTCAAGTAATTTGCTCCTTGATCATTTTTACCAACACTGTTATCTTCATTTACACAAGATGGTGAGCAAAGAGGAGTGTGCCCTCCTGCAGGTGTGCTTCGGCTCATGGATGTATCTATTGGAAATAAATGCACTGTGTGAAAAGAAGTTCATTAATAGCATAAACATAATTTAAAATGACTGGTTGAACATTTGAATTAGTATAAAACATGTCCCAAATTGGAATATACTGTAATCTAAATACGTACGGTGACAAAATGAAAGCAACTCAGGGGTTACTTTACTTTTTATATAGCCATTTCCTGCAAATCTATTGAAGAAGGTTTTGATAACTGAAAATGTCTAGTCCTTCCTGAAACACAATGACTTAAGTTAGCAGATGTATAAATGACACTCATAAATGTTACCCTGGAGCCCACATCCAATACCAGGGACCAGAGTTAGTGTCAAACAGAATGGATGTTCTGACTCCTTGTGGTGGGAATCAGACAAGAATGTATACTGGGAGAGACAATGCATGTGTGTGCTGTAAATGCCACAGTAGTTACACCTTCCAGAAACCTACTGTGATGGGAAATAATATTTATATTGTTTTGTATGTTTATATCTTAATATAAATGGGTAATTAAGAATATTTCAATCCCTCCTTTTTCATTTTATTCCCTTACATGTACCCATGTCTGATATATGTAACGACTCCAGATGTACTCTTGTGACATTGAGGGACAGATTAGAGAAACCCAGACAGTTATTGGGATACTCTAAAACAGTGTTTCTCAGCAGG
This sequence comes from Ascaphus truei, assembly GCF_040206685.1. NCBI lineage: Eukaryota > Metazoa > Chordata > Amphibia > Anura > Ascaphidae > Ascaphus > Ascaphus truei. The sequence goes on from NC_134495.1 coordinate 43,568,683, forward strand.
GATTTAGCGCACCCTGGGGAGCCGTGGGAGGACCCCCACTAGACTCTGATTGACTACATTACCAAGCAGTAAACAATCAGGAGGTGGTGTCAGGAGCATGTGTACCTTCACTCTACTTCAGAATCTCTTGGCCATAACACCTGAGTCGAGCCACAGGTGGCCACCTAAGTGAGTCTCTCCAATATGCTTTCTCTGCTCCTGTCCACTAAGGCCGTGCGTATAGTGCCCGTGACCGGCGACACGACAGGTGATGTCACCCGTCGCCGCTAGCGAAAGTTATATTTTGCTTTGCGGCGGCGGCGTGGGCGTACTGGTATTTGATTTGTGCAGGGGCTGTCTCGAGGCCACAAAAATCACCAGGTGCTCCTGAGGGCGTTTCAGGTGTCACCAGGCGGTCCTGAGGGCGTTTCAGGTGTCACCAGGCGCTCCTGAGGGTGTTTCAGGTGTGCCAGGCGCTCCTGAGGGTGTTTCAGGCAACAGCCTTTGAAAAATCAAATATTTCCAGCTTCCAACGTTCGCGACGCAACGTTGCATTGTCGCCGTCGCGCTTACTATAAGCGCACGCGGCGGCAATGTATTTGTTTTTGGTCGCTGTCGCGGGCACTATACGCACGGCCTAAGCCAGTATGCACAGGGTTATCATTAAGAAAAGAGACAAAACGTCAAAGTTCTAGAGTTTGTCGGCCTCTTCCCCTGCATGTCTGCTGTAGGGGTCTGTCTGCTGTGCAGCCGACTTCACTCATGCTGAAGGTGATGCCAAAGGGTGGACAAAGGGTGTCAGCCATTTGCTGCTTTAACAGCTGCTCTGTTATTGGTCTTGGATAAAATATTTTAGAAGTATATTGAAGCATTTCCATTTTAACACATTACCTGTTGTCACAGTTCCACCTCATCATAATCCCACTAACTTCTCCAACGCCAACTCCTTCTATTATCAAGCAGCGATCCAACACACACCAACCTTCTATGTTTCCAGTTACCCTTCCTTACAGATTGTAAGCTCCTTGGGGCAGGGTCCTCCTTACAAACTGTAACAATGTATGTTTATTATTTTTTTGTTTTCGGCCCTATTGTACAGCTGCGCTAAGGAAAATGTTGCCACATTATCTCCTGTGTGTCTCTGTTTGTGCATATCTGTTCTACTGTGTCTGTGTATGTGTCTTTTCTCCTGTGTGTGTGAGTGTGCACGCCTGTCTGTCTTAGGTGTATCTATTCTCCTGTAATGTATCTGTCTGTATTTTTTCTTGCGTGTGTGTGTGTGTGTTTATGTATCTGTTCTTCTGGGTGTGTGTGTGTGTCCTATGTGTATCTGTTCTCCACGGTGTATATCAACCTGTGTGTGTGTCTGTCTGTCTGTATCTGTAATCCTGTGTGTATTCTATGCGTATTTGTTCTCATGTCTATCTTTCTGTCCTGTGTGTGTGTTCTTCTGTCGTGTGTGTGTATTTGTTCTCCTGTGGTATCTGTTTCTGTCCTATGTATCTGAGTATCTTACCTATGGTATATGTATGTGTGTCTTATGTGTATCTGCTTTCCACTGTGTGTCTCTTCTTGCTTGTGTGTGTGTGTGTGTGTGTATCTTTTCCTGTGTTGTGTGTCCTGTGCGCTTCTTTTCTTCTGTGTTGTGTCTCTGTCCTGTGTATTTATTCTCCTGTTTTTAGTTTGTCTGTCCTGTGTGGATGCATCTGTCCTGTACCTGTTGTCCTGTGGTGTTTGTGTCTGACATTCATGTGTGTGTACAGTATGTATCTGCTCTTTGTGTATCTGTTCTCATATGGCGTGTGTGTGTATCTGATCTGTTCTTGTGTGTTTGTGTCTGTGTATCTGTACTGTGTCTGTCTTTACTACTGTATTTGTATCTTTCCTAATATGGTGTGTTTATCTGTCTCTCTGTTGTGTATCTGTTCACCATATGGTGTGTGTCTGTCTATATTTTTTCTATGACTGTCTTATTTGTGTGTGTGTGTAGCGCGTCTGTGTGTGTGTGTAGCAGTCTGTTGTGTGTGTGTGTTAAGCGGTGTGTGTAGCAGTCTGTCATGTGTGTTTAGTGGTGTGTGTATAGCTGTCTGGTGAGTTTGTGTGTGTATGGGTCTGTTCCATGTGTGTCTTTTTCGCACTATTGTTAGGGCAGAAACTGAGCATTATGAATAGGGGTTCTCGAGAGAAAAAAGGTTGGGAACATGGGACATGTGTGTTTAGCGGTTTGTGTGTATGTGTCTGTAGCGATCTGTCCAGCACGTGTGTGTTGCGATCTGTCCAGCTCGTGTGTCCTGTTCGCACTATTGTAAGGGCTTTGACAACTGAGCATTATGATTAGGGGCGTCGAGAGAAAAAAGATTGGGAACATCTGCTCTAAAATCTCCCGTCCTGAGTGACAGAGATGAGCCTCTGTTTCCGGCTCTGTAACTTGTTTCTTGTTCCTAACATACAGTAAACCTCACAACAAAAACACAAAGTGTAACTTGAGCTCCTGTTTGCTGGATCCAAACATGACTGACATCTCTATTAGAATAACAGAAAACCTCCTCTTACCCAGTGAGCTGAGGTTCTGGTGATTCCCCATCATCACGTCCTTGTAACGCTCCTTATGTCCTTCTAAATACTCCCACTCCTCCATGGAGAAATACACAGCAACATCATCACACTTTATAGGCGCCTGAAACACAGAGAATCCCCCACTCAGTATCCAGATATAATAATTGGTCCTGTAAGAATCTTTTCCTTATGGAAAGCCAGGTGAGCAAGGCAGAGAGGAGAATACAGATACATAGAACAGTTTGCTCAAGAAAAGGCTGAATGAAGACAGAAAGGTGGTAATAACTAAGGCTTTGTCTCCGGTGGCTGCGATGGCGACGGCGTGTGCAACACACACAGGATGCGGCCAGCCCCAGTAGATGCCTGCACGCCCCGGCACAATGTGCGATGCACGACTGCCTTTGCCAAAAGACAAGAATTTTGTCATTTGGTGCGGCGGTCGAGCATTGGCCACCTCACGGCAGTGGTTCAGCCAATGAGGGCGAACCAGCCGCGAGACGTCATGGCTGCGCCACTGCCACGCCTCCCCATCGTGAGTTACCAGTAGTCGACCTGGTTGCGCTGATGTCGGGAACGAGTGCCGCCTAGCACCCCTTAACGCGCAGTGTGGGCAATGGGGCCTCAGCTTTTATGCTGCCCAGCAGCCCTCACCTCTCCAGTCAGCAGGTGAATGATGATGTTGGTGTGTTCCAGGATCTTCTCAGACATCAGCTTCTTGTCATTGTTTCTCTCATGTATCAGGGAGTTAGTTGGATTCTCCATGATGGGTTTCTGGGTCATGCAGAATATTTCTGGCACACAGGGACTGCTGCTGTCTGTGAGATGCTCACCGTGCTTCTTCACAACAATATAATCCTACATATTGAGAGAGATAGTACCCGGCCGGGTAGTTTTAACTTACTTGCAGCCAGCGGCAGAGGGTGAGCAGGACCGTGGTGTAGGGTCAGGAGGACCATGGTGTCATCCTGGTGGGGGTAGGAACAGCGGATGACATCGTTCAGGCGGTGGCAGCAGAGGACGTCATTCTTCAGCCTGCGTGAGCAGCGGAAGACAGCGCAACTTCCGGTGCAGCTCCTCACCAGCTGTCCAATAGTAACGCTCCTACTCCAGTCGCATGTTCCTCTGCTCTCACTGGCACCGGCTGTGAAGGATGTCTTCCACTGCTCATACCAGCTGAAGAATGATGTCCTCTGCTGCTACCGCCTGAAGGATTTCTTCCGCTTCTACCACCGTCACCAGGATGTCGCCGTGGTCTTCCTCACCCTTCTCCGCCGGCTGCCGGTAAGTCTTCTGCTGGTCGGCTGCTGCCGTTCTCCAAGAGGAGGACCAAGGGAGAAGAGCAGAACGGAAATTACCTGGCACTGGCTTCCAGCCCCCTGGTGTCGGGTCCGGGTAATTTCCGGATACTGGAAATATGGCCAGTTACCGGGTAATTTCCGGGTACCCGGTACATCCCTAATTACTGCCTATATGAGCACAAATATCATGGATTGTACAAACATCACATTAAAGCTGCAGTTTTATTTTATTTTTTTAATTCAATAGTTTCATGTGGGCAATCTCTAATTACCTAAAAAACTGTATAGCTGCCAGTCAATTCGTTCTCCATGTATTGATCGGCAAAATTTGGTGAGATCTTTAGTGAAGGGATATGTTTTTCATCTGCTTCTGTCAGTCAGTGGAAGCTCATGAATATTCATGAGCACTCCTGCACTGACATGTACAAAAGGGAGGGCAGGGCTGACAAAGAGGTGTGCCAGGGCTTGTGACAGGACATGAGGGGGCAGTGCCTTAGTAAATGCTTGTTAAAATAGAATACAAGAAAATTGGTCTTTCAAAGTTGTTGTTTTTTAAACAGAAAATGTAAAAGTATTTTTCTTACTACAGAACTGATTTATTAAAAAAAACTCACATGCAGGATATTGGCTGAACTGCACCTTTAAAAGGTATATGTAATCATGACAGGACTTTTGACACTGGATATTACAAAATAATGTAGCACAGACACAAAACATCCATTTTATATTATGTATAATATATGTAGTAAGCACTGGATCTCCCTCTGCATAAACATGTCTCTTCCTAGATCCAAGTACATTCATTCACTGGATCAATGGCCTCCACCAAACTGAATCCTTCTCTGGCCCTATCTGACTCTGTGCTCTCCTGCTGCCCAATCGTGTCCTTATGTGGATCTGGGCTCTCCCTATGTCCAAACATCTTGCCTGCCCTTGGCTTCTTGCTTTCTCTAATTATATGTGTCCCTGAATATTGCTTCTCAAGTACCTCCCATATAACACTATGCAGGTCCCTGTTGTAGTGAGGGAGATAAGAGGGGTGTCATTATTACTTTCTCCAGCAGCCCTCACCTCTCCAGTCAGCAGGTAGATAATCTCCAGGGTGTGATCCAAGATCCTCTCAGTCATCTGCTTCTTGTCCTTGTTCATTATCAGAAAGTTAGTCAGATGCACCAAGAATGGGCTCTGGTTCCTGTGGAGGTGTTTCACTGCATGGTGACCTCTGCAGTTACTGCTATATATTGTACTTCCTTCACAGTAATATCTTCCTACACGAGGGAGAGGGAGGGAGAGAGAGAAAGATATATGGCCTTGCAGTGACAGAAAAGGGTGAATGAAATGAGTATCTCTCTCCTGTATGTGTCATCTTGCAGTAGGAGGGACAGATGCGTGGGGTTGTGGGTCCTATCTAGGTCCTTTCTGTCTGTGTCACCCAGCAATGGGACATGTGTGTATGTGTATCTGTCTCTCCTGTGTTTGTATATGTTGCCCTGTGGGGTATGTCTTCCTGCCCAATCTACATACGTCTGTCCTGTTTCTGTGTATGTCTGCCTTCCCTGTGTGTTCTGTCTATCTTGTGTGTGCGCATCTGTTCTCGTTAGTGTGTCTGTATGTCAGGGTTGCCACCTTCTATTGAATCCATAGGAGAGGGAGTGGCTCAGTGAGTAAAGACACTGACTGGCACTGAGAGTTTGAAGCAGGGGAGCCTGGTTCAATTCCCAGTGTCAGCTCCTTGTGACCTTGGGCAAGTCACTTTATCTCCCTGTGCCTCAGGCACCAAAAACATAGATTGTAAGCTCCACGGGGCAGGGACCTGTGCCTGCAAAATGTCTCTGTAAAGCGCTGCGTATAATTAGCAGCGCTATACAAGAACATGCTATTATTATTATTATTATTATTATAACCCGGAGAGTTACCATAACATATTTTTACATTTATTTATATATTTATTTCTCAAACCTGCGGCATCATCTCCCCCTGAAGTCAGCATGGCTACGTGACGTCAAATGGCACGCAATGCCATGAGAATGTGACGTCATGGTGTCACGTGGCATCAAGTTGCCATGACAACGGGACACATTGTGGCGCCAAGGTGTAACGTGATGCCCTGGTGTCATGCCAACGGAACACCGCGTGGTGCAGTGACTTCACATAGTGTCCCGTTGTCATGGTAATGTGTATCATGTGACAATGTAGCGTCCCATTGTCATGGCAACTTGGCACCATTTGACGTCACGCAGCTATTTTGATGGGATCAGCAGAGAGAGATGCCGCAGCCCGGAGATAGAAGATACATGGCCAAAATCCATGGTCTCCGGGCCAATCCCGGAGTGGTGGCAACCCTGGTGTATGTGCGCATCTGTTCTTGTGTGTGTGTGTATGTGTGTATATGTTGTGTTTCCAGCATGCAGGCATTTAAACTCCTCTGGAGAGGTTAGCTGCACCTGCAGCTAATTAAGCACTCCTGAATGAACAAGGGGTTTAAAAGGCAGTCTAGCAGCTGCCAGGGAGAGACTTTTCCCAACCAGGAGGACACTGGTTGGTCTGGTCCCCAGGCCTGCAGGGAGCTCGGTCTTGGGACAATCTGGGAATCATACCCAGCAAACAGAATTGCCACAGGCATGAACAAACTGCAGGACGTGGACCTGCTCCAAGGAACCAGCGTTCCAGACCTGATGAGGAAGCAGAGCACTGATGTGTCTGGAGGGTTTGCCAATTTAAAAGATAAGGACTTGATAGTATACAGTTAGGTCCGGATATAACTGGACACTGATACAAGTTTTATTATTTCGGCTGTGTACCAAAATAAATTCAAGTTACAGTTAAATAATGAATATGGGCTTAAAGTGCAGTCTATCAGCTTTACTTTTAGGGTATTCACATCCAAATTGGAGGAAGGGTTTAGGAATTACATCTCTTTAATATGTAGCCCCCTCTTTTTCAAGGGACCAAAAGTAATTGGACAATTGACTCAAAAGCTGTTTCATGGACAGGTGTGGGCTATTCCTTCGTTATTTATCATCAATTAAGCAGGTAAAAGGTCTGGAGTTGATTCCAGGTGTGGCATTCGCATTTGGAAGCTGTTGCTGTGAACCCACAAAATGCGGTCAAAGGAGCTCTCAATGCAAGTGAAACAGGGCATCATTAGGCTGCAAAAAAAAGAGGAAAATCCATTAGAGAGATAGCAGGAACATTAGGAGTGGCCAAATCAACATTTTGGTACATTCTGAGAAAAAAAAGAACACACTGGTGAGCTCTGCAACACAAAAAGGCCTGGATGTCCACGGAAGACAATAGTGGTGGATGAAAATAGGATCCGTTCCATGGTAAAGAAAAACCCCTTCACAACATCCAGCCAAGTGTAGAACACTCTCCAGGAGGTAGGCATATCATTATCCAAGTCTACCATAAAGAGAAGACTTCACAAGAGCAAATACAGAGGGTTCACCACAAGGTGCAAACCATTCATAAGCCTCAAGAATAGAAAGGCCAGATTAGACTTTGCCAAACAATATATAAAAAAGCCAGCCCAGTTCTGGAACAGCATTCTTTGGACAGATGAAACTAAGATCAACCTGTTGAATGATGGGAAGAAAAAAGTATGGAGAAGGCTTGGAACGGCTCATGATCCGAAGCATACCACATCATCTGTAAAACACGGTGGAGGCAGTGTGATGGCATGGGCATGCATGGCTTCCAATGGTACTGTGTCACTAGTGTTTATTGATGATGTGGCAGAAGACAGAAGCAGCCGGATGAATTCTGAAGTGTATAGGGATATATTGTCTGCTCAGATTCAGCCAAATTCAGCGAAGATGATTGGATGGCGCTTCACTTTACAGATGGACAATGACCCAAAACATACTGCAAAAGCAACCCAGGAGTTTTTTTAAGGCAAAGAAGTGGAATATTCTGCAATGGCCGAGTCACTCACCTGATCTCAACCCGATCGACCATGCATTTCACTTGCTGAAGACAAAACTTAAGGCAGAAAGACCCACGAACAAACAACAACTGAAGACAGCTGCAGTAAAGGCCTGGCAAAGCATCACAAAGGAGGAAACCCAGCGATGGAGCAGAGAGGTCTGTAGAGAGATGAAAGCTGGCTGCAGGGGTCGGCCATCAATGGCCTCTAGTCCCACTGGGCGTTCCTTGGGTACAAGCGGGATGTTATTCCTTTCTGCGAACCCCTGGTCGATAAAATTACCTCCTGACCCGGAGTCCACAAAAGCCAGTGTAGAGACCTGAAATCCTTCGCTGGAGAGCGTGACGGGAAGAAGGATCCTAGACGGACGTTTCTCAGTGATGGAGGAAATGACGATGGTTCCCAATGTGGCTCCCTTAGACCTCACTGGGCTTTGGCGTTTTCCTGGTTTCAGGGGGCATAATCGGAGCAGGTTTCCGGAGCCCCCACAATAGACAGAGGCCAGCGGTAAGTCTACGTTGCTTCTCTGTCGCTGACAGATGGTTGGCACACAACTACATAGGTTCGGGGGGAGCGAGAGAAGGAAGTTCCTGATGACTGATCTGAAGTGGGGAATAGGCCCCTCGTGGCGAAAGAGTGCGGTTGCGAACCCTCTCCGCTTTCCTCTCTTGAAGTCGCTGATCCACTCTGATGCAAACGGCAATGAGTTGCTCGAGATCGGTGGGACGTTCCTGGACGGCCAGTTCGTCCTTTAGTGTTTCAGAAAGACCCTGCCAGAAGGCCGCAGATGGTGCTTCATTATTCCACTCTGTCTCGGCACTCTAAGGCGTACCTGGCCACTTGACGGTCTCCCTGGGAAAGGTGAAAGAGGGAAGACGCAGCTGTTACCTTCCGGCCGGGGGTAACGAATACCTTTCGAAACTCCCGAGCAAAGAGTCCGATATCCTGGGTGATGTCCAATCGCTGCTCCCAGATGGGGGATGACCAAGCCAATGCATCATCTGTTAGGACTTTGGATCTGGAAGTGAGAAATCGAGATGGAGTGATTTCGAATTGTATAAAACACTGGTTTAGGAAACCACAGCAACCATGGGGATCCCCAGCATAGCGATTGGGTGTAAGAAGACGGGGTTCAGAGAACTGGAACCAGGGTACGGGAGTACTACTAGGGTTGGTAGCAGTAGAGTCAGTGTGGCTCGAAGGGGCAAAACCAGGAGGAGGGGTTAGTACCCTGTCAGTTAGACGCGTGATATTCTGGCGCAATAATTCCATGTGCTGGTCATTGTTTTCAATGTATTTCTCAATTCTAGAGAACATACTGGCGAGCGTGTCCAAGACTCGCCCCACCTCAGCGGGTCCATGTTTGTTGGGCTGAGCATACTGTGACGATGTGCTCACCACAAACAAGATGTGACCACGCTGCTGAGGTGGGGTAATGTATATAACGCCAACCCACAGCTGCGTGGGTGCGTCTGGAGTGTAGAGTGGTCTTGATACTTGCCGGGATCAGTAGTGGAGAGGTACGGATCGTTGAGGGTGCTTTAGCCGAGATCAGGATTGGAGAGGTACGAATCGTTGAGGGTGCTTTAGCCGAGATCAGGATTGGAGAGGTACGGATAGTTGAGGGTGCTTTAGCCAAGGTCAGGATTGGAGAAGAGCAGACTCCGAATGCAGGCAGAATCAGGCAACAAGGCAAGGCAGACAAAGCTGGAACAGAACAGACTGTGGATAAGCACATGCACAAACAGAGATTATGCTCAGCCGATGAGCCTCTGGCAATGCAGAGTATTTACAGGGAGTAGAGACCAATAGAGCAGGAGGCGTTTCACTGAGCAGGATTCTGATAGGAAGCTCAGCTGCAAGAGGCAGGTGTGCGGAGTCTTCCTGATGAATTACTAAGAGGATACAGGTGCGTGCTGCACGTGTGCCGTACGAGCGTGTCGCGTGCTGATGATGTCACGGAGGTACCCAGGAGGCGGAGCCAGCAGTGTTGTAATTTATGTTCGCGCGGGCTGCGCGTGTGCTCCTAAGATGACGACTGGCCTCAGGTTGAGGTTTGGGAGCGGTGCTGGTAGCTGGACGTATGGAGGGTAAGTTTTGCTTGCGCCGAGCGCGCGGCGCCTCACGGATCCTTACACAATACCCAGTACAAAAAAAGAGAAAAAACAAAGGAGAGGTAGAAGAGGAGGAAGTAGAAGAAATCATGTAGCCAGCAAAGGGGAGCAACTTAACGTTTTTAACATCAGCAAATATTCTTTGACTGTTGAGAAGAGAGTCCTGGGTAAAGGCCTTACCTTCGCACCAGTATGTGGGCCGAACAGTTTTAACTTGTATATAGACGTGCATAAATTTGCAAGAAAATTGTCCCTTAAGAAATATTTTTCAATTTAGAATATACAAGTACAGGTCATTTGGTAGATAACACTGTACCTAATCCCAGGACGTTTAAGAAACAATCCACCTTTTACCCCAAACATGTTCAAGGGCATTTTGTCAATACATTTGTTGAGATGGTCACACAGGACTTGGAAAGTGCCAGCCACACATTTAAGATACATAGGGATAACCTTAGTGTTCAAGAAAAAGTGGCACTCAATTGGCTGGAGGAAAACAAGTCCATCGTGATCAAACCAGCAGATAAAGGGGGAGGTATAGTGGTAATGGACAAATCCTATTACATCGGGGAGTCACTCAGACTTCTCGGTGATACAGCCACATACCTCCCCCTTTCCTCCAATTCTACAGAATGATATAGTGTAGAGTTGATTGCTTTACTAGATGGTGGTCTAGCTAATAATGCTATCACACAGGACGAATATGACTTTATAAACATATCTCATCCACGCATTCCAGTTTTCTATGCTATACCCAAAATACATAAAAACTTATGATGGGTCTACCGGGTGGTTCCTCTTATCGGGTATCCAATCTCTTACATCCAATTTATCCCAATTTATTGATTCACATCTGCAGCCATTTGTCACCCGTTTGAAGAGTCACCTGCGTGACACCACACATGTTTTACAAATTCTACGTGAGGTGGAGTGGCACCCAGGCTATGTGTGGGTGACAGGGGATGTGTCATCCCTCTACACTGTCATCGATCACAAGCAAGGGTGCCAGGCGATTTTGCAGATATTAGAATCAGATACCAGTATGTCACAATCCCTGAGGAATGTTTTGTTGGACAGTATTTATTTCATTTTGACCCACAACTATTTTTGTTTTGATTTACAGTATTTTCTTCAAATATGCGGTACCGCCATGGGCACGAGGTTTGCACCAAGTTATGCTAATCTTTTTATGGGCCAATGGGAGGATGAGTTTATTTGGAACAACTGCCCCCTTGGTGCAAACCTCGTGCTCTGGCGGCGCTACATTGATGACGTCCTATTCATTTGGGACGCGTGTTTAGAACTCCTTGACACATTTATAGTATATTTAAACAGTAACCATATGAATCTTAAATTCATTTGTAATTATGATACCCACCATATCAATTTTTTAGATTTAGATATTTTTTCAGTAGAAGGATCTATTCATACCAAAACTTTTTTTAAATCAGTTCAGGCTAACAATTATGTTATGGCCAATAGCCACCACAACCCACAATGGTTGCGAAATATACCAAAGGGTCAATTCACCCGCCTGAGGCGCAATTGCTCTAGAGATGAGGATTTTGTTTCACAGGCAGGTGAACTTAGGACCAAGTTTGCAGACAGGAAATATCCGGTATCTGCTCTTGAACAAACACTGGCTGAGGTCCAGAAGATTGAAAGATCAAGTCTCTTGGAGTATAATAAGAAAGACAAAAATACAGATTTTGGTAACAAAGTCTCTTTTATTACTCAATACAATATTATGGCCCCAAAAATCAAGAAAGTCTTCCAAAAACACTGGCCAATTCTTCTGAGGGAGTGCAGAAATTCTACCATCTAGATCATCAATTATTTTTAAGAAGGCCGCCAATTTTAAGTCTAAATTGGCACCAAGCTGTCATTTGGGTCATTCCAACGCAATATCCAGGTCAGGTAAAAAAGGTTTTACTACATGTTCTACATGTACGGCCTGTAAATTTAGTATTGGTGGGAACACATTTAAATCAAATGTCACATCCAAGGTGTATAACATTGAAGCATCTATAAATTGCAATACCACATATGTAATTTAATTGCTACAGTGTCCCTGTGGCCTACAATATGTAGGATGCACAGGGAGAATGTACCAAAGGCGTGTGTATGAACATATTTATAATATTAAAAAAAGGTTTGACAACACATAGTGTCCCGCACCATTTTTTAATACATCACAACAAAGACCCCAATGGGTTGACTTGTCAGACAATAGAAACCCATCCGGGAAATTGGAGGGGGGGGAGACAAGTTAAAATTTATCAGTAGGCGTGAAGCCTACTGGATATATGAACTTAAGACCATCAGGCGATGGGGTCTTAACATCGATTTCGATCTGGGTCCCTTCCTAGTAGGTTGAGTCTTTTCGTTCACACTTTAGTATAGGAATACACATATATCCACTAGGATGATGATACAATATATACATTTTGGGGAATAATGACATATGGAAGACAGTTTTTTATGTCATGTGATCTATTCCACTCCTATCACAATAGTGTCTAGTTATTGGACCTGTTAAATAACTAAATCTTATTTAGAGATATCTCCCAGTATTTTAGCAATGCATGTTTTGTTTTTTGTTTAAGTTAGGGAACTGTTTTTTTGAGTGTTTCTGACTGTTATTTGTATGTAACATATCGTTGTGTTTACTGTTCACCTGTAATTAGCTAATTAATGATTGACTGGTAATTGTATGTTATAGGGTATTTAAACTAGCCATGTCCCCTATCAGATATGCCCCTGAGGAAGTGAGGTACTCTCACGAAACGCGTAGGGTTGTGGGTAACAAGAGACTGCTAGCTGTTATCTCCGGAGTTCGGGACTTCCATTTGGTGTCCGGCGCTGAGGTAAATCACTTCTGCGTATGCGCGCGCTTTGCAGCTACTGCCGGGTGGAATGTAGCATTGAGCTACCACCCTTCCATACGTGCGCGCACTGGTGTGCGTAGGAGTGCACGGCCCACACGCAGGACGGCACGTGAAGATGGAGTGACAGCAGTGGACTCCGGTTCAACGGTGGTCCGCATGGTCGGGGGACAGTCCTGTACCGGTGAGGATTTCAGCCCCTGAAAGCAGACATCATTCGTGGAGACACTAGTTGCTGTGCCTACTTTCAGTTGACTTCTTGTGAGTAGGGTTTCAATTTTGCCCATCCGGATAGCAGTTACTGTTACACCTTCATGTGTATGTCACATTTTTATTAAACCAGTTTTTTATAGTTGGTTTATTGCAGGTTTTCAGTACTTGTATGTCTGTCTTAGTGTAGTTGTGTTGTATGTGATGTCATTTAGTTTTATAGGCTATGGTTTTTAGTATCCTATACAGTATCACACTATGATTGGTTTTTGGTTTTGTATTTCCATGTGGTGAGACAACTATCAAGAATCGTCAGAGGATTTCTAGTTACAACAGGACTGGTTTATGCCATATGGTCAGGACTATCACTGTTAATATTGAGTGTGTGAGGCGCCGATTTATTTTTCTGTATGTATTGTGTGTTTAGTTTATCTATCACTGTTCCTGGCTGCCCCCCTAATTTTTAGGCACTGAGTATATTACTCTGTAGAATGTATATCACACTACTATTTTAAGCATTAGCGCTGTAGCACTTACACTTTTTTCACTCTAAACATGATGGTATTACTTGAAGCTGGAAAATGGGGTTAGCCAGCCAGTGTGTTAGTCAGCCATTATTGTGAGTTAGTCTCCCAAGGGGAGTAGGTTTTTATTTTATGACTGGGTTTGCCTTAAAGGGACAGTGTTCCTATTATTTGTTTGATTGTGGAAAATAAACCACTGCAGCTTAAAGCCCAACACCTTGTTTGTACTCTTACTGACGCCATTGAGAGGCCGTCCTTCCACAGTGTATATGCATCTGTTCTTGTGTGTGTGTCTTTGTGTGTGTGTGTGATGTGTTTTGCCCGACAGCACGTGCATCCGTTCGGTGACGCACACGCATCTGTCCCGCGCATTATTTGTCGTGTGTACATCTGTTCTCGTGTGTGTCTGTGTGCATCTGTTCTCGTGTGTGTGCACGTGTTCTCGTGCATATGTGTGTGCTCGCACCTGCTCTCGTGTGTTTGTGCATTTGTTCTCATGCGTCTGTGTTCATCTGTTGCCCCGTGGCACGCATATCTACACCGTGTGTCTGTCCTGTGGGGCTCTCCCATCGCACACACGCCTGCCACGGCGTGCGTTTCTGTCTGTCCCGTGGCATGCGTGCCCTGGACAGATGCATCTGTTCTTGTTTGTGTGTGCATCTGTTGCCCCGCTGCACAGGCGCATATCTGCCCTGCGACTCGCGGCTGTCCTGCGGCATACATGTGTGCCTGTCTCATGACGCGTGCACATATTAATGCTCTGCGGATCCCTGTTGTAGCAAAGGAGATGAGTGGTGTCATTATGGCTTTCTCCAGCAGCCCTCACCTCTCCAGTCAGCAGGTAGATAATCTCCAGGGTGTGATCCAAAATCCTCTCAGTTTATCACCCCCCTAAGGGCTGCTGTGAGTCAGTGATTTGTCTGTGTTGGCTCACCCCCCTTCCCCCTCTCCACAGGGATATTCAAATGTTGGCACATGCCAAACAGGGACGGGGGGGATCCGACCGCGACCCATTGAGGGAGGAAAGGGGACGAGAGATTTAAATATTTTGCGCCCTGACCCGAAGTTAAAGAATTGCTCCCTGTACTCACACATTCTCCACATTGCCCTCTTGGGAGGGCAATATGTTAACATGTTTAAGTTATTCTTGGAGGGTCTGGCAAAGAAAAAGCGTTCATAAAACGGGTGAGGGGTAGTATGCAGAAAATTGTAAAACACTTGATAACTGGTATTTGTGCTTCTACTGTATGTGTTTGCTAACTGCCTCCTGGATAGAAATCCTGATGAGGGGGATAGATAGAAAACCTGATGAAGTATATGTATCTTATACAGTTTATCCAGAAAACTTATGGGGGCGCAGCATGGCGGGAATATGATGAGCGGGTTAGGTGTAAGATGCAGGGAAATTATAAACTCAATTTTGGGAACAAAGACATTGACTTGTCGTTGAGCCTCGTCACACCTGAAAAGGCGAGTCCCTTAAAAAGGGGCCGGGTGAGCGGCCTGGGAGTTAACCACCGAGCATGAGCAAACAATGAGAATGACAAACAGTGCACACTTGGGGCAGGGTGCAAGTTCAGGCATGTATGTATTCAGTAAGGGGGTAAACACCCTGCCAAAAGTTGCTTATATCACGCAGGCAACCATAACCAGGGAAGAAGTAATGCCGCTTACAAAAAGCGCCACCAGTTAGCCTTTAGAGGCTTTACACCCTCACCGACCGCGAGAAGGAAATGTGACCAGAAGAGCGGGTTAAAGAAGGTTTCAACGTCCCAGTATAGGGGGTAATACAGGATAGACATGTGAATTGCAATTTAACATCATCTACAGATCATACAGATGCAGTCAGGTTAAAGCTGGGTCACATCGCCGGCCCATTCACCTCTCCCCCACTTCCCCAACTGATCATTTCAGTTGGGTATTGTCCCTAAAGAAGACCAAGGAAAGTTCAGACTCATACAGCACCTGTTCTATTCAAAAGAGAGCTCCATAAATTATGCCATAGATCGGGACCTATGCAGAGTCCAATACCAGTAATTCGACACCACCATAGGCATCATAACAACATATGGGGAGGGCGCACTCATGGCAAACACTGAATCAGCCTTTCGGCTGCTACCCTTGGACCCCAGCACTTTCATATTCACAGGTTGCAAATTTGAAGGGGGATGTTACATTGACAATTGTCTACCTATGGGTTGCACGATAATTATTTATTTTATATAGCCATTATAGCCTTATTCAGGGCACTGTAGGCACAGGGAGATAAAGCGACTTGCCCAAGGTCACAAGAAGCTGACATAAGGGGTTTGAACCAGACTCCCCTAACTCAGAATCAGTCATTGTTCAGTCAGAGCTTTTACTCACTACTCCTCCCATTTCTCATGCTCCTACTGTAATTTGAGGAATTCAGCCCCTTTTTGCATTGGTGCATAGTCAGTAAGACAGGAAGTAGCACGATTGCGCACTATCCAGACGATTTCCTGCTAGTGGGTGCCCCAAATCTCCCCTGTGTGAGGGGCTACTCAAAAATACAGAAGGTCACATGAGCCCCAATTGTGACGTGAGGGGGTAACCAGGCTTTATAATAAAGGTTAAGCCCACTTGGTTGTCCCTGAACTGTGTTTTGGGGGTCCTAGAGTGTCAGCTCTTGGACCCAAGTATTGGGCATGCATTACTGTACCATGTAATAAAATATGCAACAATTGCAATTTTGTATGTTTTACCCTTTCCAGGAGTGCTAGCAAGTGGAGACGACCAGGCTGTGAGTTTCAGGGTAGGTTTGACGGAAAAACTTCTTTCAGATTGCATCTACTTAGTGGGGTTCCAAAGTTACTGGAGACCCCAAAAAAGTACCCAGGATTCAGGTTAGATTCCCGGCTACATTGAAGCGCACCACCAGGAGGTCCTGCTTCAGCATAGACCAGAAAAGGTAAATGGGGCATGAAGGGGTTAATGTGTCCCTGCAACATACACCGGGATCCCCAGTGTAATAAGGGGGTGCCCAGTGTTTGCCCAGACCCCCTAAACCTAGAATAAATGTTTGGGGTTTACTCCAGCCAAGAATAAGGCTGAGAGGGTTTTTATTAAGATAAGGCTGTGAGAGTTTTAAAAGTAAAGTTAAAATGTTTTAAAGATCCAGTTTGCTGTAGGTAAGAAATAAAGGCGAGTGTAAGGAGAACAGGCGAGTGTAAGGGGAGCAGGCGAGTGTAAGGGGAACAGGCGAGTGTAAGGGGAACAGGCGAGTGTAAGGGGAACAGGCGAGTGTAAGGGGAACAGGCGAGTGTAAGGGGAACAGGCGAGTGTAAGGGGAACAGGCGAGTGTAAGGGGAACAGGCGAGTGTAAGGGGAACAGGCGAGTGTAAGAAATAAAGGCGAGTGTAAGGGGAACAGGCGAGTGTAAGGGGAACAGGCGAGTGTAAGAAATAAAGGCGAGTGTAAGAAATAAAGGCGAGTGTAAGGGGAACAGGCGAGTGTAAGGGGAACAGGCGAGTGTAAGGGGAACAGGCAAGTGTAAGAAATAAAGGCGAGTGTAAGAAATAAAGGCGAGTGTAAGGGGAACAGGCGAGTGTAAGGGGAACAGGTGAGTGTAAGGGGAACAGGCGAGTGTAAGGGGAACAGGCGAGTGTAAGAAATAAAGGCGAGTGTAAGAAATTAAGGCGAGTGTAAGGGGAACAGGCGAGTGTAAGAAATAAAGGCGAGTGTAAGAAATAAAGGCGAGTGTAAGGGGAACAGGCGAGTGTAAGGGGAACAGGCGAGTGTAAGGGGAACAGGCGAGTGTAAGGGGAACAGGCAAGTGTAAGAAATAAAGGCGAGTGTAAGAAATAAAGGCGAGTGTAAGGGGAACAGGCGAGTGTAAGGGGAACAGGCGAGTGTAAGGGGAACAGGTGAGTGTAAGGGGAACAGGCGAGTGTAAGGGGAACAGGCGAGTGTAAGGGGAACAGGCGAGTGTAAGGGGAACAGGCGAGTGTAAGGGGAACAGGCGAGTGTAAGAAATAAAGGCGAGTGTAAGGGGAACAGGCGAGTGTAAGGGGAACAGGCGAGTGTAAGAAATAAAGGCGAGTGTAAGAAATTAAGGCGAGTGTAAGGGGAACAGGCGAGTGTAAGAAATAAAGGCGAGTGTAAGAAATAAAGGCGAGTGTAAGGGGAACAGGCGAGTGTAAGGGGAACAGGCGAGTGTAAGGGGAACAGGCGAGTGTAAGAAATAAAGGCGAGTGTAAGAAATAAAGGCGAGTGTAAGGGGAACAGGCGAGTGTAAGGGGAACAGGCGAGTGTAAGGGGAACAGGCGAGTGTAAGGGGAACAGGCGAGTGTAAGGGGAACAGGCGAGTGTAAGGGGAACAGTTTAGGTTACACTCCATTTCCTACACCAAAGAACTGTAACACATTTTAGCAGCAGAATGTATGAAAGTATATTTTATTAAGTAGCAGTGTTTTAAAATATGTTTAAACTGTATACACTAAATCAGGCAGGGTCTTTGTCCTGCAAGACTCAGAGGGGGGATTATGGTAATAGAGTGTGGAGCAATCCAGTCTGATGCTGGGTCCGTAGATCAAAAGTCACACATGCTAGCAGGGGTGTGAAAAGCCCTCTACACAGGATAGCCGAGTTAAGTGTCCCAAATCCTGTACCTCCCTAGACAGAGAGGCCCCAGTCCTGCAGGAGTTTTGCATGACAAATCAGCAAGATGGCGGTTTTGTCGCACATGCCTAGTGCCATGCTGAAGCTAGAGGTGCCAGGTGTCACGAACCCGGCAAAGTGTGTGAGTGGCTAGAGATGAAGTTCTCACGCTGCGAATTGGCTGGAATACTGCAGGGATGACTTTGAAAAGGTTATAAAAAAGTGAGCAGCCAGCCCAGAGAGCAGCTGTTTCTCCAGTGATTCAATGTTTTTGCCAAGATTTCCAAGTTCCTAAGTCCTAGGAGTTCTAAGTGACTCCAAGCCCAAAGAAGCCTTTCGGAGACAGCAAGGAAACGGCTACAGGACTTTAAGCAGAAAAGCTTCTAAGTCACACTTTCAGTACCATTTGGATTGGAAAGTGCGGGAGCTGCTGGAGGCTCATGCCGATTTAGGCTCCAGAACCTTTTTGGCCAAGTCCTGGTCAACCAACGGACTATTTAAAGACTTTATTTCAATCAGGAAAGTCAGTGTTTCAACTCCAAACCCCCAGTAAGTGTGTTTTTCTTCTGCCTATTGTAATTCAATGTGTGTTTGCCTGTTTCTACAGAATAAATTACAATTTATTTTACTTATTGGCTTTGCTCAGTGATGTGATCCCAGTTTTAAATGTGTAAGTACCTGGTCCCCGTGACACCGATAGCAAAGGAACAAAAACGAGTGCCAAACAGAAACATTGCCGTTGCTATGCATTGAGATTGACACATTGATGATTAAGTCAGGAAGCTGAGAGCTAGCCTGGGGCAATTCAGGGAGGGAGGAAAGTGACCCTAAAACAAATGCAGTCACTGCTGGGTTTATACATTTTACCTGCAGAGTAAGTCCCATGGGTAGGATCTTTACCCGCAGGTTGGAAAGTGCCACTGCGGGGGGTAAAAAAGCCCCAACACTGCATCCAGATAATGGAAGAGCTGAGGGCAGACCTGGAGGTTTGGGAGGTGTTTCTTAGGCGATTAAATTACAAAAGTTTGTGGGTTGAGGACAGCAAAACACATCACAAAGTGCTTCAGCGGGGAATGGTGTTCAGTGTCATGGCCACCAGACTGGACAGGGGCAGGGCTAACTAAAAACATGGCGCTCCTGGAGCTATTACCCACTGTATCCGCAGTAGAGTTATGGGTTAACAAGCTGGCAAACAAACATCATATCCTGGTCATATAACATGGGGGTAGTAAACGCAGTGAACGGCCTATCAGCAAAATCCCCACCTGTGATAAGGTTACTGTGCAGGATGGTCCCGAAGCATGTCCCGGGGAGGTTAGACATCATTTCAGATGCACTGTCCCGCTTTAACTGGACAGCTTGCAGGCAGGCAGCCCCTGGCATGCAAAAAAAAGGGCCTAAACTGCCCAAATCACCTTCATCAGTTTGGGAAGAGGGACTTATCGATATAGTACGGCAATCGCTAGTCCCACGCACATGGAAAACATATAACAACGCCTCGCACAAGTGGCCGCGCGTTCAGGGAAGTTGCAAGGGGGAGAGGTAAGGGCAATATACTCCCAACTGCTAATTAACTTCCTACTCACACAAAAGCAGGTGGATATGTCGCATGCAAAGGCGGGGTGCATGCTGGCGGGCCTGTCACATGCAAAGGCGGGGTGCATGCTGGTGGGCCTGTCACATGCAAAGGCGGGGTGCATGCTGACGGACATATCATGGGCAGAGGCCCCTGCTCTCCCCTGTTCTGGGCCTGCTTCCCTTTCCTGCCCGCACCGGGCCTCTACTTCCCGCCGGATCTCCCTCACTTTTGCCGGTGCATGCCGGAAGCTGGGCTCAAATTCCGTCCGGGCCCAGCTTCTGGCATGCTCTGGCTCGAGAGAGGCCCAGTGTGGGAGAGGCATCAGACCACCAGAAAGAGGTTTGTATTGTATTCTGTATACGAGGAGAGGGGTTATTGCATTGTGTGGGAGGGTGGGGTATTGTATTGTGTGGGAGGGAGGAAGAGGTATTGCATTGTGTGTGTTGGTGGGTATTCCATTGTATGGGCGTAGGAAAGTGTGTTTGTGGCCGGGGAGGGAGGGGTGGAGGGGAGAGAGGGGGAGAATGAGTGAGGGGGGGGATGAGGGAGCAGGATTGAGTGAGAGGTGGGTAATTGAGTGATACTGGAGAGAGGGGGGATTGAGACAAATACATGGAGAGGGTGAGGGGGGAATATAAGACGTGGCTTGCAAGGAGGGGGAAGGAGAGGGGGGGGGGGGTCCATCAAAACTCAAGTCCTAGGCCCCCAGGAAATGTGTCGGCAGCCCTGGGTCTAACAAAAGAGCCTAAAAAAGCAAAAAAAGAAGCCCGGAGGGTATGGCCTGTGAGAGCAGCAAAGTGCTACAAGGGGCCACACGGGGACAAGGATTTCCTAGTGCAGAGTGATCAATCCCCTCCAGCAACATTTCAGTTCAACAGCATCTGTAAGCACTGCCTTAAAGCGGGGGCAGACATTTCCTAAAAATTTGGACACACTCCTTTAGGGTCTTCCTGTCGAGCAGATCAAAAAACTTGGTAGGTGAAAGTGACTGCATACAGGGCGTGCATTAGGTCCAGGAAGGGCAATAATTGAATATCATACATATGTAATAATTGAATATCGTGCAGTTCTAACATATTTCTGTCTCCGCTGAGGGAAAACCGAGACCGGCTCATGAAGATCGTCTGAGAGGCCACTCTTTCATTCACTGGGCCCAGGCACGGGTTAGTCTGCTGCTGGGAATACATCAAGAGAGTATGAACATTCGAGCTGGGGAAGAGAAGGATGTGCTGGGGAGATTTGGTACCAACCACGAGAGCGCTGGCGGAATATAAAAGTAAGCCCTGTGTAGTATTGATTCAACTGGGCGGGAACGATCTTGTGGCAACCAAATCACTAGATCTAATCCTCCAGATACAGGCAGATTGCACCAAACTTGAAGCCTTATGGAACGACGCAGTTATTATTTGGTCTGAAATCATCCCAAGATTATGATGGAGGGGCACCCAGCTGGGTGAGAAATGAGAAAACCAGGAACAAAGTGAACAAAACCATCAGTAAGTTCATCCCCTCTTGGAAAGGACAGGTAGTGAAACATGGAGAGTTTGAGGACAGTGGACATAGTTGGTACAGAAGGGACAGGGAGCACCTTACAGACGAGGGCATAGACATTTTTATCAGAAACCGCAGTTTACTTTTACAGGCAATAAACAATCAGAGCGCAGGGTCACAGCTTGGTTTGGGTGTTCGTCCCTGTTACAGGGCCTTAACCCCTCTCTAAATAGGGATCTGAATAGGAAGCCCGTATCTTACTGAGGAGTCCAGCAGGGAGCTGTTAATTTGCAGCTATAGACAATTAACCAGTCTCCACATGGCTCATCAGATTGGTAGAAAAGTCTCCTGCGTAAACAGCAGGAGAGATCTCTGGAGCACAGTTGGACTGTGTTACTCAGAAACCAGACCTTCTACATCCAGGGCGCAGCGGACCCTGGAACCTGCCACAGGGTGGCACCCCCAATGGACACAACCCAGAGACTGACATAAAGGGCCCCTGCTTACAGGTATCTCTTTGGACTTTGGGGTCAAACATTGGCAAGAGGCCTATCCTCCCAGCCCTGCAGATAGAGACTGGGAAAGTGAGTAAGCGCTTACAAATCTGTAACGTCAAAAACTGAGGCGCCAACTTATGTTGCTGGGTCCATGTTAAAATCCCCGGAAGAGATTGTGCAGGCCGGAGGCACCGACTTATGTGGCCCGGCTGTACCCCTGCACAAGGCTTAAGAAGCTGGGCTCCAACTTATGTGGTTAGGCCCAGGCAGCCCAAAGGGGGGACTAGGCGCGGAGCTTTCCCAGCGGGACGGCGGGGAACTAGTGGGCTGACAGTGTCATTTACAAATGTTATTTAAATAACTAAAGCTGTGACCTTATTTTACTTCCACAAATACTGTGTGGTCTCCGTGTGTATGTGGGTGTAAGAAATCAAGGGGTAGGCACACTAAGCCTTTATGCTTCTTGTCCATCTTCAGTGAGTTAGTCAGATGCACTACGAATGGGCTCTGGTTCCTGTGGAAGTTCTCACCGCGTGGTGTCCTCTGCAGCTAGTGATATATAGTGTACTTGTTTTTCGCAGTTACATATCTTCCTAAACAGGACTGGAGGCATGTATACTGTAGGTGACACTGCAGTGATAGAAAAGGGTAAATTAAATGTGTCCCTCCTGTATGTGTCATCTTGCAGTAGGAAGGACAGATGTGATGGGCCATGGGGCAGGTGTCTGTGTGTGTCTGTCCTGCCTGTGTATCTTTTCTGCTGTGGTTTGTGTCAGTCTCTCCTGTATGAGTCTGTCTGCTTGTACTTTGTATATCTGTTCTCCTGTTGTGTGCGTGTATGTGTGTATCTGTCCTGTGGTGTGTGTATGTGTATCTGTTATATTGTGTCGTGTGCACGTCTGTCTGTCCTGTGGTGTACGTGTCTATCTGTCCTGTTATATGCCTGCGTGTGTTTGTCTGTTCCGTGGACGCCTGTCTCAGCACAATTTTAAGGGCTTCGGTAACAGAGCATTATGAATATGGGGCGTCGTGAGAAAAAGGGTTGGGAACCTCTGATCTAAAATATCCCGTCCTGAGTGACATGAGCCTCTGTTTGCCCGGCTCTGTAACTTGTTTCTTATTCCTGACATAAATCTCACAACAAAAACACAAAGTGTAACATGAGCTCCTGTTTGCTGGATCCAAACATGACTGACATCTCTATTAGAATAACAGGAAGCCTCCTCTTACCCAGTGAGCTGAGGTTCTGGTGATTCCCCATCATCACGTCCTTGTAACGCTCCCTGTGTCCTTCTAAATACTCCCACTCCTCCATGGAGAAATACACAGCAACATCATCACACTTTATAGGTACCTGAAACACATAGAATCCCCCACTCAGTATTCACACATTGGTCCTGTAAGAATCTCTTCCCTATGGAAAGCCAGGTGAGCAAGGCAGAGAGGGAAATACAGATACATAGAACAATGTTTGCTCATAAAAAGGCTGAATGAAGACAGAAAGGGGGTAATATCTAACGCTGCCCAGCAGCCCTCACCTCTCCAGTCAGCAGGTGAGTGATGATGTTG
>NC_134495.1:43596929-43641773 GCF_040206685.1 Ascaphus truei
GAGCAGTAACAGGAACCGAGGGGTGAGACCAGGGGAATTCCCGAGCTGTCATCTCGCGGGCCAGCGCGAGCAGTAACAGGAACCGAGGGGCAGCGGGGACCTGAGGGGAAGCGGAGTGGGGTAACAGTCAAGGGAGTGAAGCGCGGGCAGCCAAGGGAGTGAGACAGGGACACCGCGTGAGAAGCAGCAGCCATTAGTTACCCTGCAGAGAAGGAATGGCTCCATTTCGCGTCACGCCCAATTGGCCAATCAGCCAGGAGAATATTTTATTTATTTATTTAATTTAAAAAATTTTTTTTTTTGCTCAGAGCAGTGGACAGAGCAGGGGGAAAAAAATAGCTGGCCACCGGCCAATTTCCGTTCGCACCTGGCGAGTGGGCGACCGGGTTTGTCGAGCACTGTATATATATATATATATATATATCTTATACTATATTAGTGAAAGCACTGTATGCCTGCCTGCCAGCCTGCCTGCCAGCCTGGATGTCCGGTGTCCCTAGGGGAAATCTGATTGGTCCCTTGGCCCGCCCCTGCACACCTCTCATTGGCCTGAGGCGGAGTGACGGGCCAAAGGACACACAGGGACACAAACACACACACACACAGGGACACACACAGGGACACAGGGACACACACAGGGACACAGGGACACAAACACACACACACAGGGACACACACAGGGACACACACAGGGACACACACAGGGACACACACAGGGACACACACAGGGACACACACACACAGGGACACACACACACACACAGGGACACACACACACAGGGACACAGGGACACACACACACACAGTAGGGGGGGGGGGTGTACATTAGCAGCATGTATAACCCGGGGGGTGGGGCTCACATACCCGCCGGTCCCGGAGCCTCCGCCTCCGCCTCTTCCTCCCCGAACATCAGCCTCCACACCCGCGCGCGCACCTCCTCCTCTCCCCGTGTCTCCCTGTTTCCCGCGCTTTCAGCCCCCCCCCCCCGGCGCCGCTACAGTCAGCGGGGGAGCGAGTGCCCGGGACACAGCGGGGGAGCGAGTGCCCGGGACACAGCGGGGGAGCGAGTGCCCGGGACACAGCGGGGGAGCGGCCACAACACGCTGCCTCCCGCCTCAGATCCACGTGGGACATTCCGGACGGGTGAGTGAGCGGCTCTTCACCTCCCCTCACCCCCCTTCACCCAACCCTCACCCCTTCACCCCCCTTCACCTCCCCTCACCCCCCTTCACCTCCCCCCCACATCCCCTCCACCCCCCTCCCCCCCCCGGCGCCGCTACAGTCAGCGGAGGAGCGAGCGCCCGGGACACAGCGGGGGAGCGGCCACAGCAAGCTGCCTCCCGCCTCAGATCCACGTGGGAGCTTCCGGACGGCTGAGGGAGCGGCCAGACGGCTGAGGGAGCGGCCGGACGGCTGAGGGAGCGGCCGGACGGCTGAGGGAGCGGCCTTCACCTCCCCTCACCCTTCACCTCCCCTCACCCACCCCTCACCTCCCTCCACCCCCCCTTCACCTCCCCTCCACCCCCCCTTCACCTCCCCTCCACCCCCCCCTTCACCTCCCCTTCACCTCCCCTCCACCACCCCCCCCCTTCACCTCCCCTCCACCCCCCCCTTTACCTCCCCTCCACCCCCCCCTTCACCTCCCCTCCACCCTCCCCCTCCACCCTCCCCCTCCACCCCCCTTCACCTCCCCTCCACCCCCCCTTCACCTCTCCTCCACCCCCCCCTCCCCTTCACCTCCCCTCCACCCCCCCCTTCACCTCCCCTCCACCCCCCCCTTCACCTCCCCTCCACCCCCCCTTCACCTCCCCTCCACCTCCCCTCCACCCCCCCCTTCACCTCTCCTCCATCCCCCCCCCCTTCACCTCCCCTCCACCCCCCCCCTTCACCTCCCCTCCACCCCCCCCCCTTCACCTCCCCTTCACCTCCCCTCCACCCCCCCCTTCACCTCCCCTCCACCCCCTTCACCTCCCCTCCACCCCCCACCCCCTTCACCTCCCCTCCACCTCCCCCCCCTTCGCACCACCTACCCCCCCCCTTCGCACCACCTACCCCCCCTCTCCCACCACCTCCCCCCTCCCCACCCACCACCTCCTTCCCACCACTTCCCCCCCTCCTCCCCACCACCTCCCCCCTCCTCCCCCTTCCCACCACCCCCCCCCCCTTCCCACCACCTCCCCCCTCCTCCCCACCACCTCCCCCCCCTTCCCACCACCTCCCCCCCCCTTCCCCCCTCCTCCCCACCACCTCCCCCCCTTCCCCCCTCCTCCCCACCACCTCCCCCCCCTTCCCCCCCACCACCTCCCCCCCTTCCCCCCCACCACCTCCCCCCCCTTCCCCCCCACACCTCCCCCCCTCCTCCCCCCTTCCCCCCCACCACCTCCCCCCTTCCTCCCCCACCACCTCCCCCCTTCCTCCCCCCAGTGTGTGTCATTGTTACAGTGTGTGCCTGTGTATTGCAATAGCTGTGTGTGTCAGTGTGCCTGTGTATTACAATAGCTGTGTGTGTCAGTGTGCCTGTGTATTACAATAGCTGTGTGTCAGTGTTACAGTGCCTGTGTATTACAATAGCTGTGTGTGTCATTGTTACAGTGTGTGCCTGTGTATTGCAATAGCTGTGTGTGTCAGTGTGCCTGTGTATTACAATAGCTGTGTGTCAGTGTTACAGTGCCTGTGTATTACAATAGCTGTGTGTGTCAGTGTTACAGTGTGTGCCTGTGTATTACAATAGCTGTGTGTGTCAGTGTGCCTGTGTATTACAATAGCTGTGTGTCAGTGTTACAGTGCCTGTGTATTACAATAGCTGTGTGTGTCAGTGTTACAGTGTGTGCCTGTGTATTACAATAGCTGTGTGTGTCAGTGTGCCTGTGTATTACAATAGCTGTTGTATGTCAGTGTTACAGTGTGTCTGTGTATTACAATAGCTGCTGTATGTCAGTGTTACAGTGTGCCTGTGTATTACAATAGCTGCTGTATGTCAGTGTTACAGTGTGTCTGTGTATTACAATAGCTGCTGTATGTCAGTGTTACAGTGTGTCTGTGTATTACAATAGTTGTGTGTGTCAGTGTTACAGGGTGCCTGTGTATTACAATAGTTGTGTGTGTCAGTGTTACAGTGTCTGTGTATTACAATAGCTGCTGTATGTCAGTGTTACAGTGTGTCTGTGTATTACAATAGCGGTGTGTGTCAATGTTACAGTGTGTCTGTGTATTACAATAGCTGCTGTATGTCAGTGTTACAGTGTCTGTGTATTACAATAGCTGCTGTATGTCAGTGTTACAGTGTGTCTGTGTATTACAATAGCTGTGTGTGTCAGTGTGTCAGTGTGCCTGTGTATTACAATAGCTGTGTGTCAGTGTTACAGTGCCTGTGTATTACAATAGCTGTGTGTGTCAGTGTGCCTGTGTATTACAATAGCTGTGTGTGTCAGTGTTACAGTGCCTGTGTATTACAATAGCGATGTGTGTCAGTGTGCCTGTGTATTACAATAGCTGTGTGTCAGTGTTACAATGCCTGTGTATTACAATAGCTGTGTGTGTCAGTGTTACAGTGTGTGCCTGTGTATTACAATAGCTGTGTGTGTCAGTGTGCCTGTGTATTACAATAGCTGTGTGTGTCAGTGTTACAGTGTGCCTGTGTATTACAATAGCTGCTGTGTCAGTGTTACAGTGTGCCTGTGTATTACAATAGCTGTGTGTGTCAGTGTTACCGTGTGTCTGTGTATTACAATAGCTGTGTATTACAATAGCTGTGTGTGTCAGTGTTACCGTGTGTCTGTGTATTACAATAGCTGTGTGTGTCAGTGTTACAGTGCCTGTGTATTACAATAGCTGTGTGTGTCAGTGTTACAGTGTGTCTGTGTATTACAATAGCTGTGTGTGTGTCAGTGTTACAGTGTGTGTCTGTGTATTACAATAGCTGTGTATGTCAGTGTTACTGTGCCAGTGTATTACAATAGCTGTGTATGTCAGTGTTACAGTGTGTCTGTGTATTACAATAGCTGTGTGTGTCAGTGTTACAGAGTGTCTGTGTATTACAATAGCTGTGTGTGTCAGTGTTAGTGTCTGTGTATTGCAATAGCTGTATGTCAGTGTTACAGTGTGCCAGTGTATTACAATAGCTGTGTGTGTCAGTGTGCCTGTGTATTACAATAGCTGTGTGTTAGTGTTACAGTGCCTGTGTATTACAATAGCTGTGTGTGTCAGTGTTACAGTGTGTGCCTGTGTATTACAATAGCTGTGTGTGTCAGTGTGCCTGTGTATTACAATAGCTGTTGTATGTCAGTGTTACAGTGTGTCTGTGTATTACAATAGCTGCTGTATGTCAGTGTTACAGTGTGCCTGTGTATTACAATAGCTGCTGTATGTCAGTGTTACAGTGTGTCTGTGTATTACAATAGCTGCTGTATGTCAGTGTTACAGTGTGTCTGTGTATTACAATAGTTGTGTGTGTCAGTGTTACAGGGTGCCTGTGTATTACAATAGTTGTGTGTGTCAGTGTTACAGTGTCTGTGTATTACAATAGCTGCTGTATGTCAGTGTTACAGTGTGTCTGTGTATTACAATAGCTGTGTGTGTCAGTGTTACAGTGTGTCTGTGTATTACAATAGCTGTGTGTGTCAGTGTTACAGTGTGTCTGTGTATTACAATAGCTGTGTGTGTGTCAGTGTTACAGTGTGTGTCTGTGTATTACAATAGCTGTGTATGTCAGTGTTACTGTGCCAGTGTATTACAATAGCTGTGTGTGTCAGTGTTACAGTGCCTGTGTATTACAATAGCTGTGTGTGTCAGTGTTACAGTGTGCCAGTGTATTACAATAGCTGTGTGTGTCAGTGTGTCTGTGTATTACAATAGCTGTGTGTGTCAGTGTTACAGTGCCTGTGTATTACAATAGCTGTGTGTGTCATTGTTACAGTGTGTGCCTGTGTATTGCAATAGCTGTGTGTGTCAGTGTGCCTGTGTATTACAATAGCTGTGTGTGTCAGTGTGCCTGTGTATTACAATAGCTGTGTGTCAGTGTTACAGTGCCTGTGTATTACAATAGCTGTGTGTGTCAGTGTTACAGTGTGTGCCTGTGTATTACAATAGCTGTGTGTGTCAGTGTGCCTGTGTATTACAATAGCTGTGTGTGTCAGTGTTACAGTGCCTGTGTATTACAATAGCGATGTGTGTCAGTGTGCCTGTGTATTACAATAGCTGTGTGTCAGTGTTACAATGCCTGTGTATTACAATAGCTGTGTGTGTCAGTGTTACAGTGTGTGCCTGTGTATTACAATAGCTGTGTGTGTCAGTGTGCCTGTGTATTACAATAGCTGTGTGTGTCAGTGTTACAGTTTGCCTGTGTATTACAATAGCTGCTGTGTCAGTGTTACAGTGTGCCTGTGTATTACAATAGCTGTGTGTGTCAGTGTTACCGTGTGTCTGTGTATTACAATAGCTGTGTATTACAATAGCTGTGTGTGTCAGTGTTACCGTGTGTCTGTGTATTACAATAGCTGTGTGTGTCAGTGTTACAGTGTGTGCCTGTGTATTACAATAGCTGTGTGTGTCAGTGTGCCTGTGTATTACAATAGCTGTGTGTGTCAGTGTTACAGTGCCTGTGTATTACAATAGCGATGTGTGTCAGTGTGCCTGTGTATTACAATAGCTGTGTGTCAGTGTTACAATGCCTGTGTATTACAATAGCTGTGTGTGTCAGTGTTACAGTGTGTGCCTGTGTATTACAATAGCTGTGTGTGTCAGTGTGCCTGTGTGTCTGTGTATTACAATAGCTGTGTGTGTCAGTGTTACAGTGCCTGTGTATTACAATAGCTGTGTGTGTCAGTGTTACAGTGTGTCTGTGTATTACAATAGCTGTGTATTACAATAGCTGTGTGTGTCAGTGTTACCGTGTGTCTGTGTATTACAATAGCTGTGTGTGTCAGTGTTACAGTGCCTGTGTATTACAATAGCTGTGTGTGTCAGTGTTACAGTGTGTCTGTGTATTACAATAGCTGTGTGTGTCAGTGTTACAGTGTGTCTGTGTATTACAATAGCTGTGTGTGTGTGTCAGTGTTACAGTGTGTGTCTGTGTATTACAATAGCTGTGTATGTCAGTGTTACTGTGCCTGTGTATTACAATAGCTGTGTATGTCAGTGTTACAGTGTGTGTCTGTGTATTACAATAGCTGTGTGTGTCAGTGTTACAGTGTGCCTGTGTATTACAATAGCTGTGTGTGTCAGTGTTAGTGTCTGTGTATTGCAATAGCTGTATGTCAGTGTTACAGTGTGTCTGTGTATTACAATAGCTGTGTGTGTCAGTATTACAGTGTGTCTGTGTATTACAATAGCTGTGTGTGTCAGTGTTACTGTGCCTGTGTATTACAATAGCTGTGTATGTCAGTGTTACAGTGTGTCTGTGTATTACAATAGCTGCTGTATGTCAGTGTTACAGTGTGTCTGTGTATTACAATAGCTGTGTGTGTCAGTGTTACAGTGTGTCTGTGTATTACAATAGCTGTGTATGTCAGTGTTACAGTGTCTGTGTATTACAATAGATGTGTGTGTCAGTGTTACAGTGTGCCTGTGTATTACAATAGCTGTGTATGTCAGTGCTGCAGTGTGTGCCTGTGTATTACATTAGCTGTGTGTGTCAGTGTTACAGTGTCTGTGTATTACAATAGCTGTGTGTGTCAGTGTTCCAGTGCCTGTGTATTACAATAGCTGTGTGTCAGTGTTACAGTGTGTCTGTGTATTACAATAGCTGTGTGTGTCAGTATGCCTGTGTATTACAATAGCTGTGTGTCAGTGTTACAGTGTGCCTGTGTATTACAATAGCTGTGTGTTACAGTGTGTCTGTGTATTACAATAGCTGTGGGTGTCAGTGTTACAGTGTGTCTGTGTATTACAATAGCTGTGTGTGTCAATGTTACAGTGTGTCTGTGTATTACAATAGCTGTGTGTGTCAGTGTTACAGTGTGTCTGTGTATTACAATAGCTGTGTGTGTCAGTGTTACAGTGTGCCTGTGTATTACAATAGCTGTGTATGTCAGTGTTACAGTGTCTGTGTATTACAATAGCTGTGTGTGTCAGTGTTACAGTGTGTCTGTGTATTACAATAGCTGTGTATGTCAGTGTTACAGTGTCTGTGTATTACAATAGCTGTGTGTCAGTGTTACAGTGTGTCTGTGTATTACAATAGCTGTGTGTGTCAGTGTTACAGTGCCTGTGTATTACAATAGCTGTGTGTGTCAGTGTTACAGTGTGTCTGTGTATTACAATAGCTGTGTGTGTCAGTGTTACAGTGTGCCTGTGTATTACAATAGCTGTGTGTGTCAGTGTTACAGTGTGCCTGTGTATTACAATAGCTGTGTATGTCAGTGTTACAGTGTCTGTGTATTACAATAGCTGTGTGTGTCAGTGTTACAGTGTGCCTGTGTATTACAATAGCTGTGTGTGTCAGTGTGACTGTGTGTGTCTGTGTATTACAATAGCTGTGTGTGTCAGTGTTACAGTGTGTGCCTGTGTATTACAATAGCTGTGTATGTCAGTGTTACAGTGTCTGTGTATTACAATAGCTGTGTGTGTCAGTGTGTCTGTGTATTACAATAGCTGTGTGTGTCAGTGTTACAGTGTGTCTGTGTATTACAATAGCTGTGTGTGTCAGTGTTACAGTGTGCCTGTGTATTACAATAGCTGTGTGTGTCAGTGTGTCTGTGTATTACAATAGCTGTGTGTATATAATGTGAATGATGACAGAAGATCAGAATCATTACCTTGCTGCAGCCATGTGTGGGAGGGGGAGGGGGCAGTTAGCAAAACTCCTCACTGATTGGCTGATCCATTTCTTTAACGCAATGGATTCTGGGATTTGTAGTTCATCTCTCTGTAAATAATATTACAGTACAGGAAGAGCAGGACTACAACTCTCAGAAGACGTGTCATGAAGATCACGTGACAAGCAGCAGCCAATCGTTATGCAGCTGTAGAGGAGGCGGTGATGAGAGAGATCAGTTGTGTATCTGGGACTTGTAGTTAATCTATCTGCAAACATTATAGTATTGTATATTGTAAGTACAACTCCCAGAAGATGATTGTATTATAGTATTGGAAGACACTGCCAGAAAGGAAAGGGCACGTCACGGGTAGTAGCCAATCAGTGTGCAGCTGTAGAGGAGGAGGATAGAGGGAAAGGAAGAATCGGGAGAGGGGGCGGGGCCTCTGGCTGCAGTCACGTGATCTTCATATCCTGCAGATTTATATCAGTGATTATAAAATAAATAATAATATAAAGTGAAACATTTCTAAATAAACCCTCAGTATAACGAGTCTCTCTCTAATGACAAATATTAATCACATCCATAAGCAGTTTCTCATCCATACTCCCAGTAACTCTCTCTCAGGGATAAATAAAGCCTGGGATCCTTGCAGCGGTTGCTGAGCCTTGTGAATAAGGAGATGGGACTTTGTCTCAGAGCTGATAGCACAGAATAGTTATACTAATGTAGCCAGGTCCCCTCTCTGCACCGCGGACCCCCTCCAGGTACTCACCGCGGCGGTCGGGAGTAGAGTGGTTGGTCGCGGGGGAGGTGCGGGGGCGTGTGCGCGCATGGCGCGCGCCTCGGTAGGTGTGGGAGGGGTTGCCAGATATGGTGCGGCGATTGCGGAGGCTCCGGCGGCTCGGCAGAGTGCAGGGCGCCGCCATGTTTTTTGAAGCTGCTAAAGTATCAAATAAAGAAGGAGACCCCAGTATTCCTGATGGGACGGAGTCATCCAAAACAAAAAAGCGGAAAAAGAAAAGCGGTTCTTCACTTACCGTGGAAGGAACAGACACGTCCGCAGATCCTGTGGAGGTAAAGGGGGACCGAGTTGCCCTGCAGCCTAGAGAAAATGGAGAATTCGTCCTGCGGTTAACCGAATATACAGAGGGCCCAAGGCAGAAGTCGTGTACCCCCAAGAAGTGTCTGTCCGGTGCCAACAGTGAGGAACCCTCAACCAACCATCCCAGGGAAGTGGAGCCGGAACCAGTGAGTGACGATCCCTTGACCAGCCCTGAAGATGCCCTGAAAAATGCCAGGCATGACTGTAATATGCTCCGTGAACAATTGAAACAAAAGGAAGATGGTTACACAGAGCTACAGAAAAATAACGTGAAGCTACAGGAATATGTGCTCGCAATGTACTCTTTAGCCAGGACAGAATTGGACGATCTCAAGACTGAGCTAGATACGGCAAATGCTACTATTTCCACCATGAATGAAAAGCAGAGCCAATCTGATAAAATGGTGGCTACGCTAAAGCGGAAGTATGAGGAGGCACTGAAGCAGATGACAGTCTTCCAGCAAGAGGTTCACACTCTTCGCATAGAGCTGAATGCCTCACAACAGGAGGTCAACAGTGTCCGGATAGAGGTGGACGTATCTCAGAAAGAGGTTCAGACACTCCGCAGAGCACTGGATGCCTCACATCATGAGACCAACACCTGCCGCACAGACCTGGAAGTTTCCAGAAAGGAACTACACAGTCTCACTGAGGAGCTGGAAAATTTCTAAAGAAACGATTGCCAATCTTAATACAAATCTCCAAGTCTCCCAGAAGGAGCTTCAGACCCTCAACCTAGAGAAGGATGTCTCACGCCAGGAGACTGTCAGTCTCAAAGCAGCGTAAATGGAAGGAGGACTGCAAAGAGGCCCTGAATAGTACAGAGACTAAAAAAGGAGAACATTTAAGATTACAAAGAAAAAACGTCAAACCCAAAGAAGAAAATTTTTATTTGACAAACGACGTCAAGGAAAAGCTGCACGAGCTTAAAGAAATAAATAGACTTTTGGAAGGTGAGAAGTTTGAAGCAGAGCACCGACTGCAGAACCAACTGCAAGGTCTGCGTACGCACCTCAAGAAGGCAGAGGAGAAGCAGCGAACTCTGCAGGATTACAATCTGCAGGCTGTTAAAGAAATTCAAGTGCTGCAGGAACGTCTGATGACCCAGTATGTCCCCCCGCAAAGCAGCATGAGAAACTGAAGGCTACCCTGAGCATCACCAAAGAAACGCTAAAAGCCAAGCTTAGAACCCAGGTGACGCAGCACAAAAGGGTGCACAAGAAGGTCCAGAAACTGAAACAAGTAACTGTGGCCCAAGCAAAGAAGTTCATAGTGCTTCACAATGCAATAAAAATGTGGAAGCAAGCTCAGAGAAAGCAAAGCATGCAGATAAATTCCCTGAGAAGAGACTTGCAAGACGCACTCAAAAAACAGGGATCTCTCGCGGATGAGATTACAGTCCTACAAGGACAAGTATTGACCCTGACTAAGCGTCAGTATCCCACAGCCTCAAAAACCCATGAAGACAAGGGTACAGTGAGAGCTGGGAATACCGCTCATCTGAAAGACAAGGTTGCAAAATTTGAACCACCTAAACAAGCACTAGCAAAACCTTCAGCCACCCAGCAGGCAACAAAAGAAGGTACACGTGCTGAATTAAAACCAGAAGAATCCTTAGCTGATGAAGCTGAAAGATGGGACATTCTCTGGAAGTGGGTGTGGAATTGCAAATTAATCTCAAAGAGGCTGAACTAGCAACCCCATTGAGTGGGAAAAGGGCAGAGAGACAGCTAAAAGAGCGGAAAACTCAAAGGGCTGTTTTTAAACGCTCTGCAACTGCAACTGCTGCCATACAGCACCCGACGCGAGGGAAATCTCATGACCGCGCACGTAGAAAAAAGATTATACTTGGAAAAAGTCCTCCTCGAGCGACTGAGGGGTGCTGATCTCAAGCACCTTCAGGAGGAGACACGAATAAACTGGAGAAAGGGCTCCAATCCCAGCAGGACTGAGGGTTCTCTTCCTCCATCCACTCTCATTCAAGTCACAGAGATATCTAGAATGAGAGTGGAAGGGTGGGCTTTGGCCATGGCAAGCCCGAGCTTCCCACAAACAGGGGAGGTATGTAACAGGGGAGTAATCCCTGTTCAAGTAATGTGCCTTTAATCTAGCAGTGTGGTGGTTAACTGCTGGTAGTCAATTAATAAACACCACCTGCCTGATTTAGATTGCTTAAAAAAGCCTGTCTGTTGAGACAGGGATGGTGTCTCCTTAGCTCATACTTGAGCTGAACTTTGGAGAGAGAGGAGAGATTGTCTTTACTCTCACAACCTGTCTTGAGCTCTGCCAGAAGACTCAGCATAGCTGCTTTCAAGACACAGGGAAAACTTCTACACCCGAATGCTGACACACCCTAAGGGAAGGGAGCTGAACCAGGAACAGAGAAGATTTTCCCTCCAAGGAACAGATAAGACTTTCATTCTTAAGAGACTTCTTATATCTGCTTATTTCATGCTATATGTTTTGGGGCTGGGAGACATGCTTAACTAAGGGAGTTGTGAAATTGCATAGTATTTCACTAGAACCACTCCCAAGTGAATAGAAGCTGTGTTTCCCCCTTGTTTGGATGGTTTCCTAATGTTAAGGAAAAGGCACAATAAAGCTTTGTTATAATTTCACCTTATAAAGTCTCCAATTGTGTACCTCTGTGAAAGTCCGTCTACAGGGAGATACACCAATAGGAGAGAGGGGAGGAGCAGAGAGAGAAATGGGAGACAACAGAGATAGGTCAGGGAGAGAAGAGGAGGAGGCAGAAGATGCAGTCAGGGGAATGGCCTGTAGGGTTTGGGAGGAGTCAGGGACGTGACCGGCCAAATAAGAGGAGCGTGTGCACGCGCCCTCTGTAAGTTGAGGGTGTGCGCGCACAGGCTGTGACAGGGAGATGGCATGCAGGGACTGAGAGGAGGGAGCAGAAGGGTGCCAGAGCCCAGAGGAGGAGCGTGTGCACGCGCCCTCTGTAAGTTGAGAGTGCGCGCGCACAGGCTGTGACAGGGAGATGGCCGGCAGGGACTGAGATGAGGGAGCAGAAGGGTGCCAGAGCCCAGAGGAGGAGCGTGTGCACGCGCCCTCTGCGAGCTGAGGGAGCACGCGCACAGGCCGCGCCACCAGGCGCGCGGAGCGCCACGCCGCGGGCATCCCACTGGAGGAAGGCAGAGGAGCGGACGGGGCCGCCAGGGAAGGTGAGGTGCTGGCCGCGGGCATAGTGGGTGTCAGGGAGCGGGGAGTGTAACTGCAGGGGCTCGGGACCGCGCAGGCGCACGAGACCTGCGGGGTATGTGCTGAGGTAGTGGGAGAGAGGTAGACGGAACGGGACAGGAGTGAGGAAGGGTAGAGGGATTGGCAGGTGATGGGACAGAGGGAAAAGAAGGTGAAGGAATCCTCTGAATCGTCACACTTTGTTGGACACCGGATCTCAGGTGACCATAATATACCGAACATTCTACAATCATTCTACAATCAACACCTCACTCATCGCCCCTTGCGGTCCGCAGAGCATATGAAGGTGAGGGGGCTGAGCAATGAAGATTACCCCATTGATGGGATCATACAGGTCAAATTGGAATGGTCCAACTGAATACCAGCAAGACACACCCCATGCATATAGAAGCCATGGTATGCCCTGAACCCCAAGAGCAGTGCAAGTACCCAATCACCCTGGGAACCAATACCGACATAGTGCGAGCTGTAATCAGGGCATACTTGAAAGAGACCAACGAACTGCCTATGGCCAACCCACTACTCGGTCCTGGCCTGCGTGAGGAGTGCAACCGGGTGTATGCTTTAGAGCGTCACGAGGACCTCCACAATCGTCAACGCGGACTGACAACCATTTTACCAGGAGGAGTGCAGCATATGGCCGTCTGGTGCTGCTATCCCGATCGAGATGAGACCGACCATCTTTTCTCTTTGGAGAGTACCCCTGAGGAAGACGTTCTGAGATCGTATAGGGTAATACTCGAAGTGAGAGAATGGATGACTAAAATTCCTCTACGCACTTATGTATATGTTTAGAATATTTCTCCATTCCCGATGGACCTCGATGCAGGACAGAGTTTGGGCCGCATATATCCGGTCAGCTCTGCGGAAACAGTGCCACAGGTGAACGCCGCTGCAGTGGGTGAGCCGCTCGTCGACCTGGACTTCAACTTCGGAGATTCGACACTGCCAACTGAGTCGAAAGGTCGACTGACATCCAAGTTGAATGAACGACGGACTGTGTTTTCCACAAGTGAGATGGATGTGGGTTGCAGTTGCAGCGCCCAACACACCATTAGATCGAGTGATGGCACACCGTTCCGTGAACGCTCTCATCGCCTCACCCCCAGGGATGTGGACGACGTAAGGAACGTCCTGAAAGAAATGGAAACCGCTGGGATTTTGACGGAGTCTCGTAGTCTTTACGCCTCACCCATAGTGGTGGTAAGAAAGAAGAATGGATCCGTAAGACTGTGTGTCGATTATCAGACCCTGAACAATCGTACGGTACCCGACCAATACAACCTTCCTCGCATTGAAGAGATTCTGAATGCGCTAACCGGGAGCCAATGGTTCAGTGTTCTCGACTTACGATCTGGGTACTACCAGGTACCTATGAGTGCAGAGGACCAGGAAAAGACAGCCTTCATATGCCCCCTGGGTTTCAACCAATTTACGCGTATGCCCCAAGGCATATGTGGGGCCCCTGCTACCTTCCAACGACTGATAGAGAAAACTATCAGAGACATGAACCCTCGGGAGTGTCTAGTCTACCTGGATGACATCATTGTCTTCGGAAAGACCCTGGAAGAGCACAAAGAACGGTTGCTGAAGGTGATAGACCGTCTGGGTAAAGAAGGGTTGAAGTTGTCACTCGACAAGTGCCGGTTCTGTCACACCTCAGTGACGTACATGGGGCACATCGTGTCTGCACAAGGAATTGCCACCGATCCGGCTAAAGCAGAAGCGGTAGTGAACTGGCCTCGTCTTGAGAATGTCACAGAGCTACGATCCTTCCTGGGCTTCTGTGGATATTACCGTCGCTTTGTGGAGGGGCACTCCAGTTGAGCTAAACCCCTCAACAATCTCTTGAAGATATATCCTGAAGATACAGGATGAAAAGCCACTTCGGTCCGTCAGCCGTTCGGTGAATAGTGGACGTCCAAATGTGAATGGGCCTTCCTGAATTTGAAGAAAAGTCTGATGGAAGCCCCGGTGCTTGCATACGCTGATCCGGAACAACCCTACGTTCTGCACGTGGATGCCAGTCTCAATGGACTGGGAGCCATTTTACATCAGAAGCACCCCGAAGGTCTTCAGCCTGTAGCCTACGTCAACCGCAGTCTGACACCCAGTGAGCAGAAATACCCCGTACACAAGTTAGAGTTCCTGGCTCTCAAATGGACGATCACGGAAAAACTCCATGATTATCTGTATGGTGTTACGTTTGAGGTAAGGACGGACAAAAATCCCCTCGCATACATTTCAGACTTTCGCCAAATTGGATGCATCAGGTCAGATGGCTGGCAGCCCTATACAATTACCAATTTGCTCTGAAGTATAAGCCGGGGCCTTTGAACATTGGAGCTGACGCTTTATCCCGACGACCAGGACTAAGTGCTACTCCAGATAATGATGAGTGGGAAGAAATCCCCGGACCCGGGATGCGAGCTATGTGTAGCACAGCCGCCATCATCAACGATCAAGTGGCCTTCTCAGAACTACGGATTGTGGACTCCTAAGGATGCCAGTCGCAGGCTATCCCAGCCTCCTACTGCGATCTAAAGGGGATGAATATAACGCACGACAAGGTAATACGATGGAAGGACCTTGTGGACTACCAAGTGAGGGATCCTGTAATCAGCATCATTCGGCAAGCGGTTCATAGAAAGAATCCGGCTCTACTGAAATGCGCTCCCAGAGACCTGATCGCTTCGCTAATGCGTGAGGTGGACAAGTTTGAAATTGACAACTGCTTGCTCTATCGGGTAGTACAATATCACAACCACCCTGATAGGCGACAATTGGTCTTACCTCAGAACTTAAGATATATGGTATTGAAGTCTCTACATGATGAACATGGACATCTCGGGGTAGAGAAGACCTTTGGATTGGTCAGAGACCGCTTCTTCTGGCCCAAGATGCGAGAAGCGGTAGAACAACACTGTCGACGTTGTTCCCGGTGTATACAACACAAGACCCTGCCTACCAGAGCAGCGCCCATGGGCCATCTGAAGAGTTCTGGACCAATGGACCTGGTGTGTATGGACTTTCTGTGCATGGAGCCCGATACTCAAGGAATATGTAACGTGCTGGTCATTACGGACCATTATACTCGGTACGCTCAGGCCTTCCCCACTAAAAACCAGAAACCCATCACTGTAGCACAAATACTATGGGAGAAGTATTTCGTTCACTACGGCCTTCCAAACCGGCTTCACTCAGAACAAGGTCGAGATTTTGAGAGCACTTTGATCCGGGAATTGCTCAAAATGCTGAACATCGCTAAATCGCGGACGACTCCGTACCATCCCGAAGGAGACGCTTTGCCAGAACGATTTAATAGGACCTTATTGGACATGCTCGGAACCCTAAAGGATGCTCAGAAGACCGAATGGAGTCGACACATGGAGGCCCTGGTCCACGTGTACAACTGTACCCGCCACGAGTCAACTGGATTCTCCCCATACTTCCTTATGTTTGGACGAGAGGCGTGACTGCCAGTAGATGTACGTCTTCAAGTTTCAATGGATGGGATACACAATGCAACCCATTTCAAATATGTGCAAAGACTTAAGGACAATTTGCAACAGGCTTACCAGCAGGCCGAGAAGTCTACAGCTAAATTGAACGTGGACAATAAAAGATGATACGACCATGTAGGCGGACGCTCACAGAGGTATGCAAGGGAGTCTGGTTATAGTGAAATTAAATAAGCCTTTTATTGCGCCTTTTCCTTAACATCAGGAAACCATCCAAACAAGGGGTAAACAAAGCTTCTATTCACTTGGGAGTATTTCTAGTGAAATACTATGCTGTTCACAACTCCCTTAGATAAGCATGTCTCCCAGCCCCAAACATATAGCATGAAATAAGCAGATATAAAAAGTCACATAAATGAAAGTCTTATCTGTTCCTTCTGGTTTGGAGGGAAAATCTTCTCTGTCCCTGGTTCAGCTCTCTTTTCCTCAGGGTGTGTCAGCATTCAGGTTTAGAAGTTTCCCCTGTGTCTTGAAAGCAGCTCTGCTGTGTCTTCTGGCAGGGCTCAAGACAAGTTGTGAGAGTCAAAGACAATCTCTGCTCTGTCTCCAAAGTTCAGCTCAGGTGTGAGCTAAGGAGTCTCACTACCTGTCTCAAAAGACAGGCTTTTCTAAGCAATCAGGCAGGTGGTGTTTGTTAATTGACTACCAGCAGTTAACCACCACACTGCTGGATTAGAGGCACATTACTTGAACAGGGATAACTCCCCTGTTACATACCTCCCCTGTTTGTGGGAAGCTCGGGCTTGCCACGGCCAAAGCCCATCCTTCCACTCTCATTCTAGATATCTCTGTGACTTGAATGAGAGTGGATAGAGGAAGAGAACCCTCAGTCCTGCTGGGATTAGAGCCCTTTCTCCAGTTTATTCGTGTCTCCTCCCGAAGGTGCTTGAAATCAGCACTCCTCAGTCGCTCGATGAGGACTTTTTCTAAGTATAGTCTTTTTTCTACGTGCGCGGTCATGAGATTTCCCTCGCGTCGGGTGCTCATCTTATTGTAGGCATACTGTATGGCAGCAGTTGCAGACCATTTAAAAACAGCCTTTTGAGTTTTCCGCTCTTGAAGCTGTCTCTCTGTCCTTTTCCCACTCAATGGGGTTGCTAGTTCAGCCTCTTTGGGGTTAATTTGCAATTCCACACCCAGTTCCAGAGAATGTCCCATCTTTTCAGCTTCATCAGCTAAGGATTCTTCTGGTTTTTATTCAGCACGTGTACCTTCTTTTGTTGCCTGTTGGGTGGCTGAAGGTTTTGCTAGTGCTTGTTTAGGTGGTTCAAATTTTGAACCTTGTCTTTCAGATGAGCGGTATTCCCAGCTCTCACTGTACCCTTGTCTTCATGGGTTTTTGAGGGTGTGGGATACTGACGCTTAGTCAGGGTCAATACTTGTCCTTGTAGGACTGTAATCTATCCGCGAGAAATCCCTGTTTTTTGAGTGCGTCTTGCAAGTCTCTTCTCAGGCAATTTATCTGCATGCTTTGCTTTCTCTGAGATTGCTTCCACATTTTTAATGCATTGTGAAGCACTATGAACTTCTTTG
The DNA here is from genome assembly GCF_040206685.1 of Ascaphus truei. NCBI lineage: Eukaryota > Metazoa > Chordata > Amphibia > Anura > Ascaphidae > Ascaphus > Ascaphus truei. Next base: position 43,614,059 of record NC_134495.1, read on the forward strand.
CTTGGGCCACAGTTACTTGTTTCAGTTTCTGGACCATCTTGTGCTCCCTTTTGTGCCGCGTCACCTGGTTTCTAAGCTTGGCCTTTAGCGTTGCTTTGGTGATGCTCAGGGTAGCCTTCAGTTTCTCATGCTGCTTTGCGGGGACATACTGGGTCATCAGAAGTTCCTGCAGCACTTGAATTTCTTTAACAGCCTGCAGATTGTCTTCCTGCAGAGTTCGCTGCTTCTCCTCGGCCTTCTCGGGGTGCGTACGCAGACCTTGAAGTTGGTTCTGCAGTCGGTGCTCTGCTTCTAACTTCTCACCTTCCAAAAGTCTATTTATTTCTTTAAGCTCGTGTAGCTTTTCATTTTTTTCCTTGACGTCGTTTGTCAAATTAAAATTTTCTTCTTTGAGTTTTAAGTTTTTTCTTTGTAATCTTAAATTTTCTCCTTTTTCAGTCTCTGTACTATTCAGGGCCTCCTTGCAGTCCTCCTTCTATTTACGCACATCTGCTTTGATAATGACAGTCTCCTGGCGTGAGACATCCTTCTCTAGGTTGAGGCTCTGAAGCTCCTTCTGGGAGACTTGGAGATCTGTATTAAGATTGACAATTGTTTCTTTAGAAATGTCCAGCTCCTCAGTGAGACTGTGTAGTTCCTTTCTGGAAACTTCCAGATCTGTGCGGCAGCTGTTGGTCTCATGATGTGAGGCATCCAGTGCTCTGCGGAGTGTCTGAACCTCTTTCTGAGATACGTCCACCTCTGTCCGGACATTGTTGACCTCCTGTTGTGAGGCATTCAGCTCTACGCGAAGATTGTGAACCTCTTGCTGAAAGACCGTCATCTGCTTTAGTGCCTCCTCATACTTCCGCTTCAGCTTAGTCATCATTTTATCAGATTGGCTCTGCTTTTCATCCATGGCGGAAATAGTAGCATTTGCAGTATCTAGCTCAGTCTTGAGATCATCCAATTCTGTCCTGGCTAAAGAGTACATTGCGAGCACATGTTCCTGTAGCATCACGTTATTTTTCAGTAGCTCCGCGTAACCATCTTTCTTTTGTTTCAATTGTTCACGGAGTATATCACAGTCATGCCTGGCATTTTTCAGGGCATCCTCAGGGCTGGTCAAGGGATCGACACTCACTGGTTCTGGCTCCGCTTCCCTTGGATGGTTGGTTGCGGGTTCCTCACTGTTGGCACCGGACAGACACATCTTTGGGGTACACGACTTCTGCCTTGGGCCCTCTGGATATTCGGTTAACCGCGGGACGAATTCTCCATTTTCTCTAGGCTGCAGGGCAACTCTGCCCCCCTTTTCCTCCACAGGATCTGCGGACGTGTCTGTTCCTTCCACGGTAAGTGAAGAGCCGCTTTTCTTTTTCCGCCTTTTTGATTTGGATGACACCGTCCCTTCAGGGATACTGGGGTCTCCATCTTCATTTGAAATTTTAGCCGCGTCACTGGATCCACCCGGCTTTTCTTGCAACTGTAATAGCTGATGGAAATATTCGGTGATCCACTGCTCCCGCTCTTTCTCCTGCTGATCATATTCGTCATCAAAGGGAGCAGTCTTTTCGGTTTGTGCCGAGTTCAGGCACCCCCACCATTCTTGGGGTGTTTTGTGGGTGTGACTCGGTTCGGGTTCCCCGTAAGAGATGTCTTCCTCTTTATTGGACTGGACGGGCCACTCTTCCGTGGGGTAGGGTTCATTACAGGAATGCTGCATCTTGTCCTCCATTTTTAGGCTATCAGGTGTAATTTTCTTCCTGACCTCAGGAGGCGCTATTGCAGCTGTTGCCACTGTATTTGCTAGAACCCCCAATTGTGGTAGTCCTACAGGTGGGCATATTTTGCTTGTAGAGGTCATAGCTCTCACAGGCATCTCTGTAGACTTTTTCTTTCTTGGGTAAGTCTTACAATATCAGCAGTTCTGTGCATGCATTTTCTCTTATCAGGTTTACAAGATGGGCAGTTGCTAGGTAAAAACGTCTATTTGCTTTACACCATTTACTTGCTAGGTTTAATCTCTCATTAGGTATGCTGAACGTGTAGTTGCTAGGTAAAAACTTCTGTTTGCTTTATACCATTTACTTGCTAGGTACAATCTCTCCGCTTCAGCAACAGAATTTGGTTTTCTGCTTGAGTTCAGTAATTTTCAGTCTCATCTTTGGGTATTATGGCATTCACACTTCACACTTTGGGTGTCTGTTTTGCTCCCAAGATACATAGGTAGACTTTTTTACTTGCAGAAAAAAAAAACATTCTTTGCAGTGGAATATTTCTTTCACTCCCGGCAGGGTGACTCAACCCTCAGCAATTGGCTTTGGAATACCTTTTACACAGTTCAGCAATCCCTTTTTCCCCTGTAGGGCAATTTTACACTCAGCATTTGTTTGCTAAAAATTCCCCTGCTTCAGCACAGTCTTACATCAATTTTCACACTTTTCTGCATATACTCCATTCACAGCTGGTAGTCCTATGCGGTGTGGCAACCTTTATTTGCAAAATCAGTACCGCTCGTGGGTCACCATCTGTATTCACTGCTTCAGCGAATCTTTTGAAAACAACAAACACCTATCCCTTTTTAAGGGCTGACTCACTTCTTGAACCCTGACTATGGCTAGAAGGCAAAACCCCTATTTCAATGACCATATTACACTTTGTGATAGGCAAATAAAGGTTTACCTGCTTCAGCAGTCTCTCTCTCTCTCCTCTTGGGATTGGGGAAAAGAGTCCATCTGTGGTTTTGTAAGTTTCAGTGCAGTGATTTCCTGCCTGGGTGTGTCGCTTTAACTCTGGTCTCTGCTGCATGAGATTTTTTTTTTTTTTAAAGTTGCTCAGACTGTTTCTAGGCAAAAAGCATTAAAAAAAATTCACAGAACTAATCTACGGTCCTTTCTAACTTCAAGGACCCCCTCTCATCCCACTTCTGACACCATATGTGGGCGGACGCTCACAGAGGTATGCAAGGGAGACTCGTTATTGTGAAATTAAATAAGGCTTTTTATTGCGCCTGTTTCCTTAACATCAGGAAACCATCCAAACAAGGGGTAAACAAAGCTTCTATTCACTTGGGAGTATTTCTAGTGGAATACTATGCAGTTCACAACTCCCTTAGATAAGCATGTCTCCCAGCCCCAAACATATAGCATGAAAATAAGCAGATATATAAAGTCTTGTAAATGAAAGTCTTATCTGTTTGCTGGACTGCTGTAGGGGAAGCTTCTCTGCTCTCTTGGAATGGCACCCTTGTGTGCACAGAAAATATCAGGCTCCGGGTTAGAAGTTTCCCCTGTGGTTTGGAGGGAAAATCTTCTCAGTTCCTGCGTTGCTACCTTTCCTCAGGTTTTGTCAGCATTCAGGTTTAGAAGTTATCCTGTGTCTTGAAAGCAGCTTTGCTGTGTCTTCTGGCAGGGCTCAAGACAAGTTGTGAGAGTCAAAGACAATCTCTGCTCTGTCTCCAAGTTCAGCTCAGGTATGAGCTAAGGAGTCTCACTTCCTGTCTCAAACGACAGGCTTTTCTAAGCCATCTAATCAGGCAGGTGGTGTTTGTTAATTGACTACCAGCAGTTAACCACCACACTGCTGGATTAGAGGTACATTACCTGAACAGGGATAACTCCCTTGTTACAGTGTCGATAAGGGTTTCCATCTCCAAACACGTGGACGATTCCCACCAACTTGGAAACAGGTTGGCGTATGAAGGAGCAAAACTTGTCCCCATAGCGGTTCCATGTTTTTGGAGATAGAAAGCCCCATCAAACAAAAAATAATTGTGCGTAAGTGAAAAGTGAATACAATCTAAAATAAACGTACTTTGTGTGAGAGAAAGAGTGGAGTGTTCCAAATAAAACCTAACAGCTGCCATCCCATGATTGTGTGCTATAATGGTATACAAAGTGGTCACATCTAGTGTGACCAAGATGTAACCCTGTTGCCAATTCACGGATGTTAATTGTTCCAAAAGATCACTGCTGTCTCTGATATATGACGGCAAAGACCTGACAAAATGTTGTAGGTAATGGTCAACATATCTAGAGACACCATCTCCTAAAGATCCTATACTAGAGACTATTGGCATCCCTGGAGGGGAGACCAAAGTCTTATGGATCTTTAGGAGATGGTGAAATATAGGTACGACGGGATATGGTTGAAAGAGAAATTCCCGCTAGTTTTGATCAAGGATCCCCAAAAGGGATCCTTCATCTAGGAGAGACCTTAGTTGTTTTAGAAATGAAACAGTGGGATCGCCACGTAGTACAGAGTAGGCTGATTTATCTGATAACTGACGAAGTGCTTCATCATGATACTGAATTCTACTCTGAACCACAATGGCTCCCCCTTTGTCTGCCCCCTTAATTATTAGGGAATTATTGGATTTTAAAGATTGTAAGGCATCTTTTTCCATACTGGTGAGATGTGTGTCTGCTATGTAGGGGAGACACATCGAACGTGTATCCCCTAGCTAGCAAAATCAGGTCTCTCTCAACCGGTTTCTCGAATGTCATTAAATGGTGACCTTTCATATGCGTAGGGAAAAATACTGATTTGTTCTTAAACCCTGATGGCTGTCTACCCAACACATTGGAAATATCCACATTGTCATTCCCCTCATTATCATCCAACAAAGAATTCAAGCCTTGTAAACAACACTGCTCTCTAAAGGAGAAGGAGGTGATTGCGGTGCTTCGATTCCCTCTACCTGAACTAATTTATTCTTGTGGAATTTGTCCACCTACTTCATAAGAATCTTCCTGTACATTTCCACTTTGAGCATCCTTATCACCCTCCTTCTCCACAAAAAAATGTTTGAGAGTTAACTTTCGAATATACTTATGAAGGTCTACAATGGTGTCAAATAATTTGAACCTACAGTCGGGAGCAAATTTTAGGCCCTTGTTTAAAACCGAAATTTCGGCCTGTGTGAGAGGAATATCGGACAAATTGATGATACCGGTGTCCTCAATTAGGAGTTCTTTTTCCTTTTCTGCAGATTTCTTTTGCTTTCTTTTCTTGCCTCTCCTTGTATGTTTATACGTTCCCTTTTTTTGCAGACCCCAAAAAGTTTTTGTTTCATAGTCCCGGCTTGTGCTAGCATCTGAGCCAGATTGACCAAATTTCCTTGGGACTCCCGTGGCCTCATTCCTGTATTCGCGATCCTGGTTATCAGTATACTGTGATGTTGTGGCATGGAGTAAACCTTCATTATCTGAGAAATCAGATTCCCCACCAAATGAGATGTTTTTCTTTAGTATGGATTTTTGATGTTGTTTGCCTTCTGTACGTTTTTGTGGGGTTGAAGAATTAAATCTCTTGGGAGGTATTGATTTCTACCACATATATACCTGGTTGTGAATATGATCTTGTTTGTCCCTTTCAAATTGTATCTGTTTCTTTATCATTATTTCTTTTTCCATCGATTCAATATTGTTTGAAAGAATCTCATCTAATTCATCAAACCCCTCCATGGTGATATATTGACGTAGATGTTTTTGGAGTATGTATATCTCTTTGTCTAGAAGCTGCTTCTCATTTGTTTTTAACTGAATAATTAAATCCATAAGTGAAAAAGAACAAATATTAAGCGCTTCCTTCCATTTATTTTCAAAGTCCACATTAGTGAGACCCCAACAGTACAGTATACAGCAGATAAATGGAAAAGTGCCCCTTCTACGGGACATAGAAGGGCCCACTGTTATGATAGTCCTCCCACAGAGGATACCAAGGAGTGCTGTTGGTAAAGAGTGGCGTACTGCTCGTACCCATGAAGAAAATGGAAAGGGCTGTAGTGAAAGTAATAAATGAGACCGCCCATGATGTGCTGGTACGAAGAGTCACTGTGGTGGCCCACCTGTTCAGTGCCAAAGTAATGGGCCCAGCCTGGTAGAACAGGACTGACAGGGGTAAGTTGACCCCAGATATGCTTGACTTCGGAGACTGTGCTGCCCCTGAACAATGGAAAAAGCATCTGAGGGAGAAGATGGCTTGAATGCCTAATTTTATTTTTATTACCTAGGATTGAAGCCAGGGGTCTCCGCAGCTGAAATGAATGCGGGTCAGCTCCAGAACCCCCCGGATTCAATCCTATATACTAAAAATGTAATTTTCTCCTTCATATGTACATCGCGGTTCCGAGATCTCCACCCTTCAGGTGGTGAGATCTGAATATGCGAGGTTATGGATCGATGTGCATATAGAAGCTACCTGAATAGCAGTAACTTTAAAAAAATGCGAGTTTGGCCATTTTTTGAGCTACCGTACGGCATGTCTGAGCGAGAGCGCTAACGGGAACAAGCCATTTCCAAGCGATTTTGCCATGTTATCGTAGCTTTCTGAATAGCTACACATGCAATATCGCTTGGAAAATGCACTTACCAGTCGATAAGTCACTTATCGAAGTTTACTGAATAGGCCCCTTAATCTTTTCCCCCTACCACTGTCAGCCCTACACCCATATTCTCACCATAAATAACTCTGCATTCATGTCAACCCACATTTTTATTCACTCGCTCATCATGTCCCATCTCAACTTATGCAACTTCCTCCGAGTTGGCATTGCCCTCATCCGGCTGTCCCCACTCCAATCCATCCAAAATTATGCGACCAGATTCCTGCACCTCACTCGCTACTCTTCACCTGCTGCACCACTATGCAAATCCCTACACTGACGTCCCATGTCCTCTAGAATTACATTTAGAATACAGCTCTGATTACATCTCAGCACTCATCTCCAAATACTCCTCTAACGGCCCCCTTGGTTCTGCCAATGACCTACGGCTTTCCTTCTCTCATATAACCTCCTCTCACTCCTGCCTACGACCTCTCCCATGCTGCTCCCTATCTATGGAATTCCCAACGACCATCAGACTCTCGCCCAGCTTTCAGCATTTTAAAAACTCACCTCTTTAAAGAAGCAATCCAAGCAATATCCTACATGTGTAAACACAAAAAACAAAACTGTGCGCTACTACCTAACTACCTATAAAGTTTAAATGTATAAATATATACAGTGCAGTGACTATACCATCAATTTAGTGATAAAAAATTTTTTATAACAAATTAAACCACAACTCCCACAGTGAGATAATTATACATTAAATAATAAGTGCCACATAACCGTGTTGGGGATAATGGCGTCTGAAGCTGTAAACGCAGGGGTGGCTCAGCACCCCACACACACTAAGAGAATGGAAACAAAAGAAAACAGCGCACAACGCCAAATAGTGAAGCAAATTCAATAATATATTATAGAATTAAAAAGGGGGTAATATATCTGCGTACATGAAAAAAGTTGGTAAAAGGCATGTACTGTAGTGTGTATCACACTGTTTACCACTCGGCAGCTGTTAACTGTAGAATCGGGTGCTTGTTTCCCTCTGCTGCTGCAGCTCAGTTGATTCTGGGGCAGGACGTCAGTCTTTTCACTCCCAAGGGGATTTCCCTTCATGCAGCCAGGTTCAGCAGCTGGTACTGGGGCTCGGTGAAATCGCTCCTGCTTCCTGGCCGATATGAAGCTGCTCCTGTACCTCGGCAGGTGTATCCTCTGCACAGAGGTTAAAACGCAGCTTGCTGGGGTGCCCTCGCGTGCCACAATGCCGCTCCGTCGCGGGACGCTGTGTAATGACGTCACTGTCTACACAGCAGTGGTGGATTCAATAGGGAAGTTTGAACAGTCTTACAAAGTCTCTCACAAGTGTCCAAAACAGCACACAGGATGAAATAAAAACAGGACAGGCCAATACATAGACAAAGGCCAATGTAAGCAGATATAAGGCAATAGAATGTGAATAGAATATGCCAGTATTATGGTTTAGCCTATCCCATAGCCTCTCTTGCATTCCCAGTAAAATCAACCCCACACTGATGAGACCCATCAAGGTCGAAACAGCTGTCTGTGGGTGGTTTTCTGGGTATGCACCTTAACCCTGGCTGTGCTCAAAGCTGTGACCATGCAGCAAGCTTAAGCCTATAGGGAACCATGTTAAAAATGGTTATTGAGGCAAAAAGTGACACTGTGTGCTCATTTGCATGTCATTTCCCAGAATCCTTTGCTGCAGTGGAAGTGCTGTATGCTGGGTGATAATGGGGAAAGGCGGGGTTGCAGACCTGCCTAAGACATGCAGATGAGCATACAGCTATATTTGCATGTTTGCTTTCCTGTGGAGGGTTTTTGTCACTTTTTTTACTCACCATAACTTAACTCAGTATTATGGTTTAGCCTATCCCATAGCCTCTCTTGCATTCCCAGTAAAATCAACCCCACACTGATGAGACCCATCAAGGTCGAAACAGCTGTCTATGGGTGGTTTTCTGGGTATGCACCTTAACCCTGGCTGTGCTCAAAGCTGTGACCATGCAGCAAGCTTAAGCCTATAGGGAACCATGTTAAAAATGGTTATTGAGGCAAAAAGTGACACTGTGTGCTCATTGCTGCAGTGGAAGTGCTGTATGCTGGGTGATAATGGGGAAAGGCGGGGTTGCAGACCTGCCTAAGACATGCAGATGAGCATACAGCTATATTTGCATATATATATATATATATATATATATATATATATATATATATTGTGACAAACGGCTTACTCCGGGGCTCCGTCGTTTGTCCGGGACTGTTTAGAACACGGTCTTTTAGGGTAGGTTAAATGATGAGGCGTCACGTACTGTTCCTTTAAACAGGCTATGCCTGGTTTATTCAGTCCCAGGCACTGAGACTGCCACAGTGCATACAACAGAAAACAGATCAAAACAAAAGCTGCTCACCTGAGCGATAACTTAACTTAGATATCCCTGACTCAGGGTTGGAAGTGGCTTTTCCACTTCCAACATCAAAACACGGTACTTTTGCAGTCTTACACAAATGAACAGAAAGATTGAACCTGTTTGGGGAAGAGGCTTCTCCCCTCTGTAGTTCAGCAGCCTTCCAGCCTCCTGGCTCTTGTGGGGAGACCAGAGCAAACAGGAAATCAGTCTTTCATACCTGATTCCTAATTAGCATGACAGGTGACAGAAATCAGGCAGCAGACAAACTCTGGTCTGGATCTCTCATCCCTCAGTTCCAGCGCTTGCCAAACTGTGGGATGGAGTGTATGTATTATAAGGCTGCACTCCCAGGCCAAACAGGATAGAAACTGTCTAGTATCCTGGGAGCCCTATATACGGAATTTATTACCATCCCCTGGTTTCTGTCACATATCCTCCCCCCCAGCTCAGACCTCGAGGGATGAGCGACCATGGATATTAGGGAGTGCATCCTTGACAACCCGTCAGCATTGCCATGCTTGTGCCCTGACCTGTGTTCCACAGAAAATTTAAAGGGTTGTAGGCTTAGGAACCACCTGGTCACTCTAGCATTCTTTTCCCTGTTTTGACACATCCAGGTAAGGGGTGCATGATCTGTGACCAACCGGAATTTTCTCCCCAACAGGTAGTATTTGAGCGTCTCTACAGCCCACTTTATTGCGAGACACTCTTTCTCTACTATGGAGTAATTTTTCTCCTGGGGATTTAGTTTCCTACTTAAATAAAGGATGGGGTGCTCCTCACCTTGAGACTCCTGGGAGAGTACCGCCCCCAGCCCTACCTCAGATGCGTCGGTTTGGACTACGAACTCTTTGGAGAAGTCAGGTGTGACCAACACTGGTTGGGCACAGAGAGCTTCTTTCAGGCTTCTAAAGGCCTGTTCGGTTTCGGGGGACCACTTTACCATTAGCGGTCCTCTTGCTTTTGTGAGGTCAGTTAGTGGGGTTGCCTTAGTTGCAAAATTGGGAATAAACCTTCTATAGTACCCAATTAACCCCAAAAAGGTCCTTACTTGTTTTTTTGTAACTGGCTTTGGCCAATTTTGTATCGCCTCCACTTTGAGTGTTTGGGGTTTGAGTAAACCTCTGCCAATAGAATATCCCAGATACTTGGCCTCCTCCAGACCAATAGTGCATTTAGCGGGGTTAGCAGTTAGTCCAGCAGACCGGACTGCGTCAAGCACAGCTTGGACCTTTGGAAGGTGGGATTGCCAATCTTCACTATGGATTACCACATCATCCAGGTAGGCGGCAGCATACCGAGCATGTGGTTTTAAAATTTTATCCATCATTCTTTGGAATGTGGCGGGAGCTCCATGTAAGCCAAAAGGCAACACCTTATACTGAAAGAGGCCGTCTGGGGTTGAGAAGGCTGTCTTTTCTTTTGCCCTTTCTGTGAGGGGAACCTGCCAGTACCCTTTTGTTAGGTCTAGGGTTGTGAGATATCGGGCTTTGCCCAGTCTCTCTACAAGTTCATCTACCCTGGGCATAGGATAAGTATCAAATTTTGACACCGCGTTTAGTTTCCGGTAGTCATTACAAAACCTTGTTGTACCATCTGGCTTTGGGACTAAGACTATAGGGCTGTTCCACCCACTTTGGGATTCCTCAATTACACCTAGTTTTAGCATTTTTTTAACCTCTAAACTTATAGCCTTTCTTTTGGCCTCTGGGATTCGGTACGGTTTAAGGTTAACTCGGACCCCCGGTTCAGAGACTAGGTCATGTTCAATTACGTTAGTTCTACCTGGCCGTATAGAGAAGATTTCTTTGTTTCTTTTCACTAAATTCTGAACCTCTCGTTTCTGATGAACAGACAGGGTTTCAGCTATGCTAACCTCTGGGTCAGTTTCTTGATTCTCTGACGGACCTGGGGGTACTAGGGTTAACAAGACTTCTCTATCTTTCCAGGGCTTGAGTAGGTTTATATGGTAAATTTGCTCAGGTTTCCTCCTACCTGGCTGTCTTACCTTATAATTTACTTCTCCCACTCTTTCCAAGACCTCATATGGCCCATGCCATTTAGCAAGGAATTTACTCTCCACGGTGGGAACCAGAACTAGTACCCTATCACCTGGAGAAAAAATTCTGACCCTAGCACCCTTATTATATGTATTACTCTGTGCTTCTTGAGCTTTCTCCATGTGTTCCCTCACTATGGGTAGGACTGCAGCAATGCGGTCCTGCATCTGGGCAACATGCTCTATTACACTTCTGTAAGGGGTAACCTCGTGTTCCCAAGTCTCTTTGGCTATATCCAGTAAGCCCCTTGGGTGTCGGCCATACAATAGTTCAAACGGGGAGAAGCCTGTGGATGATTGGGGAACTTCCCTAATGGCAAATAACAGATACGGTAACAAACAATCCCAGTTTTTCCCATCTTTATCAACCGCCCGCCGTAACATGCTCTTTAAGGTTTTATTGAACCTTTCCACTAAACCATCTGTTTGTGGATGATAGACTGAGGTTCTGAGATGCTTGATTTTTAGGAGTTTACATAGCTCTTTCGTTACTTGGGACATAAATGGTGTTCCCTGGTCAGATAGAATCTCTTTAGGAATTCCGACCCGGGAAAACAGAACTACTAACTCTTTTGCTATGTTTTTAGCTGAGGTGCTACGTAGGGGAACTGCCTCCGGATATCGGGTGGCATAATCTAATATTACCAATATATGCTGATGTCCCCTAGCAGACTTTATTAGGGGTCCTACTAGATCCATAGCAATCCGGTCAAATGGTACCTCTATTATGGGAAGGGGTACCAATGGGCTGCGGTACGCCTTGAACGGGGCGGTGATCTGACATTCTGGGCATGAGGAACAATAATTCGTAATTTCTGCCAGAACCCCAGGCCAATAGAAGCTTCGGAGAACCTTTTCTTTTGTCTTTTCCACCCCTAGGTGTCCCCCCAATGGATGACTATGTGCGAGGTGTAATACTACGTTACGGAATGTCCGTGGTACCAACAATTGTTTAGTTGTAACTGATTTCCTTTTATCAACCCGATATACTAGGTCGTTCTCTACCTCGAAGTAGGGGTAAGCAAGTGACCTATCTGGTTGGCCAGGAGTACTATTCTGGTCCCGTATATTTCCCCTTGCTACCGCTAATGTGGGGTCCTCCCACTGGGCCTTCTTAAAACTCCCAGGACTGACCTCTAGGTCAGCGAGGGTCTTATCCGGTTCTGGGGTGGTAAGTGTCTGCTCAACATCTTGATTTGGGGTATTCCCTACCAAAGTAGTGATGGGGAAGGGAATTTTACAGCACTCCTCCTTTTCCCCCTTCTTATTTGGGCCCTCGTCAACCTCCATTTCTGAAAAAGGGAAAGGATTTGTTTCTTCTAATACTTCGTTATGGTCCGCTATTGAACTCTGGGCGCTATTCTGAGCGGGGGACCACATTTTTAGAAAATGGGGAAAGTCGGTCCCTATTAACACATCATGTGCCAGTTTGGGTACAATACCCACCTTGAAATCTAAAGAACCAAACTCTGTTTCAAAAAAAACATCAACAGTGGAATATTCATGATTATCCCCATGTATACAACAAATTGCCACTCTTTGTGAACTGTTTCCCTGTTTCTTCTTAATGGGCAAGAGGTATTCGGACACTAGTGTGACCATGCTCCCAGAGTCAAGAAGTGCCCGAACCCTCTTACCATTAACCTTTACAAATGCCCACAGATGGTTATTCAAGGGGTCCTCTGGGCTAGGGCCCATACATTGGGACAACAGCGAATAAGGTTCCACGCTGTTGCATTGCATGGGCTCATCATTTAGTGGGCAGATTTTTGCTGTGTGGCCCCTCTCATGACAATTTACACATTTAGGTACATAGCCTGTGTCCCACTTAGAGCCTTTTCCCGGCTCCCCATGTTGGCTATTGCCCTTAGTGTGCGAACCACTGTTGCTGGTGCTGCGTGAAGGTGGTCGCCGCTCTTCAGCGCCCCTTAACCCCGGTACCCTTTTACCGTCTCTGGAAGAGTCCTGGAACCTCGGGTAGTGGGGTTGCTCCACGACTGTGGGTTGCGGGTGCTCTTCTGCTGCATTGTACCTTTCTACGAGGGCCACAAGCTCATCCGCATTGTGGGGGTCACTCCGACTGACCCAACGGCGTAAGGCAGAGGGAAGTTTCCTCAAGAACTGGTCCATGACCAACCGTTCCACGATGTGGCTGGCTGAGTTGATCTCGGGTTGTAGCCACTTCCGGGCGAGGTGGATGAGGTCATACATCTGGCTTCGAGTGGCTTTATCCATCGTGAAGGACCATGCGTGAAACCTTTGGGCGCGAACAGCCGTGGTTACGCCGAGGCGGGCGAGGATCTCGAATTTCAATTTTGCATAGACGTTAGCTTCGGCTGGCTCTAGATCAAAGTAAGCCTTCTGGGGTTTGCCGCTTAGGAAGGGTGCGATTAGACCAGCCCACTCAGCTTCTGGCCATCCCTCTCTCTGTGCCGTGCGTTCAAACGTGAGAAGATAGGCTTCCACATCATCCGAGGGTCCCATCTTCTGAAGGTAGTGGCTTGCCCTGGTCATTTTCGGAACTGGGGCTGCCGCTGCCAGTGGAAGGTTACTGATAGTCCCCCTCAGGATCTCGAGTTCCTGCTGTAAGCCCTGAGCGAACCGCTGTTGCTCCTCTCTCAGCAAGCGGTTTGTCTCTTGCTGGTTTGCATTCGCGTTTTGCAGGGCTTCATTCGTCTGTTGCTGGTTTGCATTCGCCTGTTGCTGGTTGGCATTCGCCTGTTGCTGGTTGGCATTAATCTCTTGCTGGGCAATTAGCAGCTGTTGCTGGGCTGCATTCGTCTGCTGCTGGTTTGCATTAGTTTCTTGCTGGGCTATTAACAGCTGTTGCTGGGTTTCATTCGCGTCTTTCTGGGCAGCGACATTGCGTACCAGCGCACCCACCACGTCTTCCATCTTGTTTGCAGAGGATGAAAAAAACTTTTTTTTTTTTTTTTTTTCAAAGTTCTTCAACCCGCAGACCCCCCAGTGCTGTGCCCGCATTCTCCACCATATGTGACAAACGGCTTACTCCGGGGCTCCGTCGTTTGTCCGGGACTGTTTAGAACACGGTCTTTTAGGGTAGGTTAAATGATGAGGCGTCACGTACTGTTCCTTTAAACAGGCTATGCCTGGTTTATTCAGTCCCAGGCACTGAGACTGCCACAGTGCATACAACAGAAAACAGATCAAAACAAAAGCTGCTCACCTGAGCGATAACTTAACTTAGATATCCCTGACTCAGGGTTGGAAGTGGCTTTTCCACTTCCAACATCAAAACACGGTACTTTTGCAGTCTTACACAAATGAACAGAAAGATTGAACCTGTTTGGGGAAGAGGCTTCTCCCCTCTGTAGTTCAGCAGCCTTCCAGCCTCCTGGCTCTTGTGGGGAGACCAGAGCAAACAGGAAATCAGTCTTTCATACCTGATTCCTAATTAGCATGACAGGTGACAGAAATCAGGCAGCAGACAAACTCTGGTCTGGATCTCTCATCCCTCAGTTCCAGCGCTTGCCAAACTGTGGGATGGAGTGTATGTATTATAAGGCTGCACTCCCAGGCCAAACAGGATAGAAACTGTCTAGTATCCTGGGAGCCCTATATACGGAATTTATTACCATCCCCTGGTTTCTGTCACAATATATATATATATATATATATATATATATATATATATATATATATATATATATATATATATATATATATATATATATATATATATATATATATATATATACATATATATACACACACAGTGGTTGACAAATAACCCAAAAATCTACTCGCCGAACAAAACAATCTACTCGCTACCTAGTCCCGCCCCCAACCCTGCCCTAGTCCCGCCCCCGCCCCGCTTTAAAAAAAAAATTTAATCGAATAAATTCCTTGTAAGAACAACATTCGTTTTTGACATAAGTTTATTTATTGTATTACATTATACTTCAATTAGTCCTTGTTACGTGTGTGTATGCGTGTATGTGTGTGTAAATGTCGGATTTAGAAAAAAAAGCCAGATGTGAATGACTAGTTTCTTGCATCATTTAACCAGTGTCCGGATGCCCCCGCTTCACAATATCTAAAGCAGCAATCCCACCTGGGATCTTACCTGATCCGCAGTCCCTCAATGTCCAGGTACCTCATTCCCGCAATGTTATATGTTGGAGGGGAGGTGTTCCCTACCTGTCTTCTGGGTTAGGGGGGATTCCGATGTCTCCTGTGTGAAGCTCAAGAGTTTTATCTGGAAGAAAGCAGTATAGGTTATTTCGGTGTTGGTATAGGACAGTTAAGATATACCGGGTAAATAAGATTTCCAGATCCAGAGTGTGGGTGACAGAGAGAGAGAGTCTGTGGAGTGAAAGAGACAGAGAGAGAGTGTGTGTGGGGGTGACACAGAGAGAGAGTGTGTGGGGGGTGACAGAGAGAGAGAGAGAGTGTGTGTGGGGGTGACAGAGAGAGAGTGTGTGTGGGGGTGACAGAGAGAGAGAGTGTGGGGGTGACAAACAGAGAGAGAGTGTGGGGGTGACAGACACAGAGAGAGAGAGAGTGTGGGGGTGACAGACAGAGAGAGAGTGTGGGGGTGACAGACAGAGAGAGATTGTGGAGGTGACAGACAGAAAGAGAGAGATAGTGTGGGGGTGACAGACAGAGAGAGAGAGAGTGTGGGGGTGACAGACAGATGGAGAGTGTGGGGGTCACAGACAGAGAGAGAGTGTGGGGGTGACAGACAGAGAGAGTGTGGGGGTGACAGAGAGAGGGGCAGTGAGAGGGGCGATGTGAGAGGGGCAGTGAGAGTGAGGCAGAGAGAGAGGCAGAGGCGGGCAGAGAGAGAGGCAGACAGAGACAGACAGAGGCGGGCAGAGACAGACAGAGGCGGGCAGAGACAGACAGAGGTGGGCAGAGACAGACAGAGGTGGGTGGGTGACTTGACACTAGACTTGACACTTGGGTGGGTGACTTGACACTTGGGTGGGTGTATTCACTCACACTCACAGACTCACACTCTCACAGACACACTCTCACAGACACACACACTCAGACATACACACTCACAGACCCACACTCTCACAGACACACTCTCACAGACACACTCACAGACACACACACTCACAGATACACACACTCACAGACACACACACACTCACACACAAGGGATGTCGCATGTGAGATAGGTACTGAGGGTTTGATCTCCCAGGGGCCCCCGCTGTAATTACCTGCCCGGGGCTCTCTTCTCTCCCCTTGTCCTCCTCCTTGGCAGCACTTCCACCTGCCTGTGTGACGTGAGTGCCACGCGAGTGCCGCCCCCCCCCCCCCCCCCCCGAGGCGGACGGCGCCGCTCCCCCCCGAGGCGGACGCCGCCGCTCCGTCCGAGACGGACGCCGCCACCGCCGCTCCCCCGAGGCGGACGGCACCGCTCCCCCCCGAGGCGGACGCCGCCGCTCCGTCCGAGGCGGACGCCGCCACTGCCGCGGCCCCCGAGGCAGATGCCATCCAATCAAGGGAGAGCTCCCGAGAGGGATACGCAAGCAGAGGCAGGGACGGGAGGTAGGGGAAGGCGAAGGCAGGGGCAGGGGGGAGGGGAAGGCGAAGGCAGGGAGAGGGGAAGGCAGGGGCAAGGGGGAAAGCAGAGGTGGGGGAGGGGAAGGCAGGGGCGGAGGGATGGGAAGGCGAAGGCGGGGGAGGGGAAGGCGAAGGCGGGGGAGGAGAAGGCAGGGGCGGGGGGAGTGGAAGGCGAAGGCAGGGGTGGTGGGAGGGGAAGGCGAAGGCAGGGGTGGGGGAAGGGGAAAGCAAAGGCAGGGGAAGGGGAAGGCGAAGGCAGGAGCGGGGGAAGGCGAAGGCAGGGGCGGGGGGAGTGGAAGGCGAAGGTGAAGGCAGGGGCAGGAGAAGGCGAAGGCAGGGACGGGGGAGGGGAAGGCGAAGGCAGGGGCGGGGGAGAGGGGAAGGCGAAGGCAGGGGCGTGAGGGAGGGAAAGGCGAAGGCAGGGGCGGGGGGGAATGCGAAGGCAGGGGCAGGGGGGAGAGGAAGGCAAAGGCAGGGGAAGGCAGGGGTGGGTGGGAAAGCAGGGGCGGGGGAGCGGAAGGCGGGGGGGGGGAGGTGAAGGCAGGGGCGGGGGGAGGGGAAAGCAGGGGCGATGGCAGAAGGCAAAGGCAGGGGTGGCGGGGAGGGGAAGGCAAAGGCAGGGAAGGGGGAAGGGGGAAGGGGAAAGCAAAGGCAGGGGAAGGTGAAGGCAGGGGTGGGGGAAGGCAAAGGCAGGGGCGGGGGGAGTGGATGGCGAAGGCAGGGGAGGGGAAGGCGAAGGCATGGGGCGGGGTGTGGGGAAGGGGAAGGCAGGGGAGGGGAAGGCGAAGTCAGGGCAGGGGGAGGGGAAGGCAAAGGCAGGGGCGGGGGGAAGGCAAAGGCAGGGGAAGGCGAAGGCAGGGGCGGGGGGAGAAGGCAGAGGAAGGTGAAGGCAGGGGCAGGGGGGAGAAGGCAGGGGGCGGGGGAGTGGAAGGCGAAGGCAGGGGCGGGGGGAAGGCGAAAGTAGGGGCGGGGAGGGGAAGGCGAAGGCGAAGGCGAAGGTAGGGGCGGGAGGAGGGGAAGCGAAGGCAGGGGCGGGGGGAGGGGAAGGTGAAGGCAGGGGCGGGGGGAAGGGAAGGCAAAGGCAGGGGTGGGGGAGGGGAAGGTGAAGGCAGGGGTGGGGGAGGGGAAGGCAGGGGCGGTGGAAGGGGAAGGCAAAGGCAGGGGCGGGGGGAGGGGAAGGCAAAGGCAGGGGTGGGGGAAGGGGAAAGCAAAGGCAGGTGAAGGGGAAGGCGAAGGCAGGGGCAGGGGAAGGCGAAGGCAGGGGTGTGTGTGTCGGGGGGCAAAAACAGAGCTGGGGGGGTCAAAAAGGGAGCTGGGTCAAAAACGGAGCTGGGGGGGCAAAAACGGAGCTGGGGGGGCAAAAACGGAGCTGGCGGGGGCAAAAACGGAGCTGGGGGAGGGCAAAAACACAGCTGGGGGAGGGCAAAAACGGAGCTGGGGGGGAAACTCACAGTCTCAGTTAAGCCTCCCCCCAGCAGCAATAGCCGACACCACCACCACCAGGGAGCATTTCCTCACCTCAAGCAGCAGCAACAGTGTGCCTGGGGGTTGGGGAGCCCTGGGTTAGAGTGCACTGGCCAATGAGAGCCGTGGGGGGGCGGGACACATGGGGGGGGGGTGAGACACACCGGCCAATGAGAGCTGTGGGGGTGGCGAGACACACCGGCCAATAAGAGCCATGGGAGGGCGGGTGGACCGACGGATGGACCTATCAAATGGTCTACAGACACTCACAACCAAGATTTTCAATTTTATATATATATATATATATATATATGTGACAGAAAATATAGACAGCGCCCTTCACACACTACACCTAAATTGCTGCAGCCCTGACAGATGTGGCAAGTAATTGCACCAGGCAGATATGCCCAATAAACAGTATTGTGAAAATAACTAAATGTATTCTGGCAGGAAAAACTAAAAATTACTATTTAATAAAAACATAAAAGCAAAAAAAAGTGTGCATAACATATAAAAATAGAATAAAAAATGAAAAAAAGCAATAAAAAAGATATATTGCCGATGATTGTGAGTAGAAATGACACTGAGTGTCACTGGGACTTAACTAAAAAATGCAAATATAAAAATGGGTTCATAAGATAAGCAATGAAAAAAAATTCCCAATACACGAATATGAGCCCATAAATGCAGTGAATATTAAAAATACTTAAGTCCACATGTGTCCATGATAAGTTGATTTGCAAAAGGTCCAGGCTGCTTCTTCTTGGGCTCACCTAACTCCCACAGTACCTATTAGAGAAAAAGAGAAAAGAAGCGCCCGATCCTTGGATAAAATCAGATAAACAAAGTTTTAATATCTCATGGACAAGACAAATACACACTTACAATTTGTCTGATGAAATCCGCAGAGTCGGAAGAAACGCGTAGGGATATCTGGCAGTGAACCTACGGTGACAGGGCAGCTCCCAGCACCAGCGTGAGGAGGCAAGGACTTGCCTGAAGATTCTTTTCCGGTTTCAAGTGTGAGAAGAAAGGCTAATGGCGGCAGCATGTGGAGATTGAATGCTCACAAACACTAAGGATTACTCCCCTGGAGACAGCAGCTGACAGCAACATCCATTTTGGAGCCAATTCTGACACTCACACACAAAGAAGAGACCGAGGAGTCCTCAGTTGGTGCATGGGCAGGTCCCATAACATGCTTTATTTTATCAGACAAATTGTAAGTGTGCATTTGTCTTGTCCATGAGATATTAAAACTTTGTTTATCTGATTTTATACAAGGATCGGGTGCTTCTTTTCTCTTTTTCTCTAATATATATATACAGGTAAACCCCGTTATAACGTGCCCCGTTATAACGCGAAACGGTTATAACGCGGTTTTCACGTGGCTCCACACACTCCCAGCACTCACTGCACAAACTCTACACTGCACACACTCTACACTGCACACACTCTACACTGCACACACTGCACACACTCTACACTGCACACACTCTACACTGCTCACACTGCACACACTCTAGACTGCACACTGCTCACAGCACACTGCACACACTCCCAGCACTCACTCTCACTGCACCACTGCACACACTCTCACTGCACACACTCTACACTGCACGCACTGCACACACTCACACTGCACACACTGCTCACTGCACACACTGCTCACTGCACACACTCTCACTGCACACACTCTCACTGCACACACTCTCACTGCACACACTCTCACTGCACACACTTTCACTGCACACACTCTCACTGCACACACTCTCACTGCACACACACTGCTCACAGCACACTGCACACACTCCCAGCACTCACTGCACACACTCCCAGCACACACTCTACACTGCACACACTGCACACACGCTACACTGCACACACGCTACACTGCACACACTGCACACACTCTACATTGCACACACTCTACACTCTACACTGCACACTGCACACACTCTACACTGCACACACTCCCACTGCACGCAAACACTCCCACTGCACACACACACTCCCACTGCACGCACACACTCCCACTGCACACTGCACACACTCTCACTGCACACTGCTAACACTCTTACTGCACACTGCTCACAGCACACTGCTCACAGCACACACTTTCACTGCACACTGCTCACAGCACACACTCTCACTGCACACTGCTCAAAGCACACACTCTCACTGCACACTGCTCACAGCATATTCTCACAGCACACAGCTCTCACAATACACTCACATGTCAGCAGCCCACCCCCACTCACATGTCAGCAGCCCACCCCCCCTCACATGTCAGCAGCCCACCCCCCCCTCACATGTCAGCAGCCCACCCCCCCTCACATGTCAGCAGCCTACCCCCCCTCACATGTCAGCAGCCCACCCCCCCTCACATGTCAGCAGCCCACCCCCCCTCACATGTCAGCAGCCCACCCCCCTCACATGTCAGCAGCCCACCCCCCCTCACATGTCAGCAGCCCACCCCCACCTCACATGTCAGCAGCCCACCCCCCCTCACATGTCACCAGCCCACCCCCCCTCACATGTCAGCAGCCCACCCCCCTCACATGTCAGCAGCCCACCCCCCTCACATGTCAGCAGCCCACCCCCCTCACATGTCAGCAGCCCACCCCCCACCAGCCCATTTTTCACACCCACCCCCCACCTGCCCATTTTTCACACCCACCCCCCACCAGCCCGTTTTCACACACACACACACACACACACACACACACACACACACACACACACACACACACACACACACACACACACACACACACACACACACACCTCTCACAATACACTCACATGTCAGCAGCCCACCTCCCCTCCCCTCCCCCCCTCTCCCCCCTTCCCCTCCCCCCTCCCCCCCTCTCCTCCCCCCCTCCCCCTTCCCCTCCCCCCCTCCCCCCCCCCTATCCCCCCTTCCCCTCGCCCCCCTCCCCCCCCCTATCCCCCCTTCCCCTCGCCCCCCTCCCCCCTCCCCCCCTCCCCCCTTCCCCTTCCCCCCCCCACCTCCCCCCCTTCCCCCCCCACCACCTCCCCCCCTTCCCCCCTCCTCACCTCATTGGTCCCTTGGCCCGCCCCGCACACCTCTCATTGGCCTGAGGCGGAGTGACGGGCCAAAGGACACACAGGGACACAAACACACACACACAGGGACACACACACACACACACGTAGACACACACACACACACACACGTAGACACACACACACGTATACACACGTATACACACACGTATACACACACACACGTATACACACACACACGTATACACAAACACACACACACACGTATACACAAACACACACACGTAGACACACACACACATAGACACACACACACGTAGACACACACACACACACACACGTAGACACACACGTAGACACACTCACACACACGTACACACACGTACACACACAAACACACGTACACACACGTACACACACACGCACGTAGACACACACATGTACACGTAGACACACACACACACATGTACACGTACACACACACACACATGTACACGTAGACACGTACACACACACACATGTACACGTATACTCACACACGTACACGTACACACACACATGGAGACCAGCACACTGGCATTCTCGGCTCCCCGCCATTCCCAGCCCCCATCAACACCATCAGCACCCACACATCGCCACCTTTGCACCTCCCCCATCGGCACACCCACATCCGCACCCCCACATCAGCACCAAACCCTCCCAAATCAGCACACCGATACAATCACCATCAGTACAGCCACAGCAGCACTACCACCGCACATGGGCCGTGTGGACCACTCCCCACCCAAATTCCACACCCACACCACAAACATCCCGGGCAACGCCGGGGCTCTCAGCTAGTATATATATATATGTGTATATATAATATGTGTGTGTATGCATGTGTGTGTATGTGTGCATGTGCATGTGTGTGTGCATTGTGTGTGTGTGTGTGTGTGTATATATATATATATATATGTAACCATGCTGTAAAATGGTTGCAGTCATCTCTCCTGCTGACAGTAAGGCCTGGTAAGTTATGGGCATGCCAGCAGTAATCATGGAGGTTTGCCCTCATACCCTGGTGAGGTGCCCTATGTATGGATGGGAGTGGTCACAGGTTCTGACTCCATGGTTAGTGATGTCAGAGTTGTGCCAGCCCCCAAAGGATACATAAGGCACAGCACTGTGTCAAAAGTTAGGTTCTGTAGGAGTTGCCAAAGGAGTAGTTTGCAATATGTTATAGGAGCTGAGTAATGAGACTGTGACCAGGGACCTGGCACAGAATAGATATCCCTGCGGGGATAGGGAATCCCTAATTCAGGAGGACATTACCTTTCAAAGGGAAGTACGGTGAACGATGGAGGGCTGATTACACCCCATTGTGGAGGGCAGCTGGCCCACCGTGCAATAAAGATGTTCCTGATTATCAACACTCTCGTGTGCAAGTGTGGAGTTATTGCACAGAGAGGGGCACCACAGAGGAGTGCCTCACCAGGACCATCCCCAAGCGGACGCCGGGATCCTGATGAGGTGGAGGCGCTGCATTGGATATAGGTAGGACTCAGCACACTACCTCAGCTGCCTGTCTGGGTTGGCAAATCCCCACACACCATCATGCGGGAGACTCAGGAGTCCTGTTGCCAACAGGTGCACCACCAGACACAATCACACTGTAATGGGGACTGGTTAGACCACAGGGGCCAATATGAGATTGGGTGGGTCAGGCCAGTCCAGAAAACCCGTTTTATATATATATATATATATATATATATATATATATATATATATATATATATATATATATATATATATACATACATGTAGAGGTATCAGTACCGTGTTAGCCAAGCTTCAATAATCAAAAAATAAATAGATGATACCGTTCTGTGGCTAACGAAATGCTTTTATTTGTGCGAGCTTTCGAGATACACTGATCTCTTCTTCCGGCGATGTTACAATGAATGAAGCAAGGATAACTTAAAAACAGTGTCTCTTGGAATGTTATCTGTGCTTGTCCTTCCCCCGTGTGGATGTGTTTTATGGCTAGAGGTGTCAAAGGGTAACTGAAAGCAAGTGAAGAAAGAGTGTGTATGTGTATCAGTGTGAATAAAAATGAATGGAGAGCCCACAGTATAAACAGTGCTCTACACAAGGTGTGTGTGGAGTGAGAGGGATATAAATGGTGTGGGTGGGTGTGGAAATGTGAGAGTTTGTAGCACAACTAAAAGTGTGTGTGGATACTATGTGCTCCCTATTGGTGTTGTGACAAACGCCCCTCTTTTGTAGTGCTGACGTCTGTCTGGGTTCTTCCCGACACAGTCTTCTAGGGTTATTTAATACAAAAACAGGATCATGCAAAGTATTAAGCTGCTTAACTCAGGCTTCTGCCTGCTTTATTTTCATCCAAGTAAGGTACTGCAGCTTTAACATGTGTAGGTTAGAGGTACTCAGATACTTTCATTCAGCAGTTCACTCATTTCATTGTTACAGTATTTCCCACACTGTTATTTCAAGTAAAAAGAAACCAAATTATATAAACAAAATCCTATCCCTTTCAGGGATCTAACTACACATCAAAATCAGTCTCTCTAACAGCTGCTGGCCAACTAAACTGGTTCCCCAGCTTAAAACAATGCTCTCTCATTTAGGGTCACAAGATACAGCACAGTCTTTTAGCAACAGCAGTAACCATTTGTTTGTCTTATCTGTTTGGGGTGTCCAGGCAAATCCTCTGGTACTGTGATACGTGGAGAGGCAGTCAACCTCGATACTGGATGCAGGAGAGTAGAGACACCCCCAGCCCCCAGGCTCCAAGGAGAGAGAGTGAAATGCAAAACCTCTCTGCTCTAAATACCTGTGCATGTGATTAGAAGAGCAGGTGAGGGAGAACTAGAGCCATTGTAATCTGTGGTCTGGATTTTCCATCCAGCTGCCTGAGTTAATGGGAAGCTGTGGAACGGATCATTAACTATTCCTGCACTTTCTGCTCTAAAATGGGGCAGAAAGCTGCCTAACATCTTTGGACTATGTCACATATCCCCCTCCCCAGCTCACACCTACTGGGGTGAGCGGCCATGGACCTCACTGGGGTGAGCGTCCTACCTGAAATACTTGAGCTAACTCCTCAGTACAATATTAAGTATTCACATGATACGAATATGAACTTCATTATAAATTTACCAACCGAAAAGGGCATTTTTTTTTTTTTCCATATTGTAAGCTACCAATATTTTTTCTCTTATACTACAGCCTTGTAATCTTAAGGGCCATCAACCCTGTATATTAATTTGTAGTTTAGCTACATTTTCAACACAGAGAACCAATATAACATTGTAATATTGACAAAATGCTTATTTGCATAGTTAAGTGTCCGTGACATAGTCCACACGTGTAATAAAAAAAATAAATCGGTCAGTTCCCCCAAACATTTTTTTTTTTTTTTTTTTTTTTTTGACTTCCAGTCTATTGCATCCTTTGACTTTATTTCATAGCCCGCTGCAACCTGCAAATGACTGGACTGTTTCTTTAGCTTCTGATGAGACCCTTGGACCAGATTCTCCTTGGCTCCACAGTGTGGTCCAGATTGGTGAGATATGGAACTATTCAGGCGCCATGTTAACCTTCGTTGTTTTTTCTTTTCAATCTTTGATTTCCCTTTTGTGGCCATTACCAGGCCTTTGGGTTTTGGAGACCTAGTTGCCTCTGTACAAACGTAGTCCATATTAACCATGTCATCAGGATCTGTCAACAAGTTTGTGTTTTCAGGAACTGCCACCCACTTGGCTAAAACATCTTCTGTGTTGTCCTGGGTGTGTCCACTAGTTTGATAATCTTCTGGACAACGTAAATGAAATTGAGGATCTGGATTTTTGAATTCCAGATCAGGGAGTATATTCTCAGGAGGGTGCCTATCTGTTTCTGGAATAACAGCAGCACAATCAAAGTCAATTCTTTCTCCTTCCTCTTTGTCATCAGTGAGGGCATTGAGTTTACTTTCCCTGGTCTCCTTTTGTGACCGTGTCTCTTTTAGCCTTGGAATCTCTTTCTCCAACTTCATCTTTATAGCAAATCGTAATATTGCAACAGCATTGAAGATACACGTATAGGAACGTACAGCTTGCTTGGTTAGGAGGTAGGATTGATAGCCCGACTGAACCACTTTAGCCGCTTCTCCCATGTCCGTCATCTGTTTCAGAGCGAGGTTTAACTCTGTTTCATTTTCTCTATTCTTGACCTGCAGCTGCAGGTGCTCCTTCCGGGTCTTGTCCAGCTCCAGCTGCAGCCGGGCCCCCTCATTTGCCGTGTGGTCCAGCTGCTTGTAGATATCGGCCATCTCGCTTTTATAGCGCAGTGTCAGGCAAACCACCTGACGGACGGACACCTCCTCTCTCTTGGCGCACTGTATCTCGCGCTCAGCCATCTGCTTCTGCAGCTCTTCAACCTGATCGTGCCAGACCTCCCTCAGGGTCTTCACCTCTTTCTGGTGCTGGCTCTGGGTTTGCATCAGCGCCTCCATTTTTTGGAGCTCTGCAGTTTGTGTCGCCTGGATCGCCGCTGATTCTGTATTCTGCAGTGCTTCCTGCATTTCTAACTTTTCCTGAATCAATTGCTTCTCCACTTTTTCTGCTTGGTGAAGCTTCTCATCACTTTCACTGATCTGGTCAGTCAAGTCTGAATTTTTCTGTGTCAGACTTACATTCTCTCTTTTTACAGTCTCTAAATTACTCAGGGTATTCTCATAGGTTTTCTTCAATGTACACAGCTCTGTGCTGCGAGCGTAGACCTCATGGCGTGAGAGTTCCAGCTCTGCTTTAAGCGCGCTAGCCTCTTGCCGAGAAACCCCCAACTCTGTGATGAAGTTTTGCACATCTTTCTGGGACATCTCATAGCATAGTTTCCAGTCAGTTCTTGTTTTCTTTGATTCGCTTGGCTCTCTGCCTATGGTGGTAGCAGTAGCCTTTGTCATCTCTAGGCGTGTCGTCATTCCTGGGACGATTGCGCCAGGCCCTATGGGCTGTTGCTTATCTCGGCGCCTTTCTGACGCATGTCCTGACAGCGCAGGTTCAAGTGGCTCGGTCACTTCCCCTGTGACTTGAGGAACAGTTTTCTTTCTTTTTGCTTTATTAGCTCCAGAGATATCAGTGGTCCTGGGCACACACTCACTGTTATCAGCTTCCACATCTTGCTTGCACTCACAGGGCGTTGCTTGCTTTTGCAGCTGTTTGTCTTTGAAAATTTTGGGGCACACATCTTCCATGTGACCTACTTCACGACAGGCCCAGCATACTAAATTCATCTGTAGGTACGGCTCTCCTCCAGGGTCGTGATCATAGTATGGCCTGAAGGGACACTGTTTTGTATGGTTACGTACATTACACAACAAACATTTCACGTCGGCCATTTTAGAAACCCGGCAGGGACAATTGCTAGCTGCAATTTCACTCACTTCAGCACCTTACATACAGCATTTGCTAGCTGCAAATTCACTCACTTCAGCAAAAGGCATTAGCTTTACAAACAGCACTTGCTAGATGCAAAAAAAATTTTTTTTTTTTTTCTTCAGCAAAACATTTTGGTTTTCTGTTTGGGTTCAGGGTGCTATTGCATCCACACTTCGCACATTCTCTGTGTACGCTAGAAGCACAACTGATATACACAGTGGAACAGACTTCACTCATAGCATCTGTATTTTACTTCAGCTGGGCGGCCATTTTAAACCCCCGCATTTATTTGCAAACCCACAGACTTTAGTGTCTGCCCGCATTCTCCACCATATGTGACAAACGCCCCTCTTTTGTAGTGCTGACGTCTGTCTGGGTTCTTCCCGACACAGTCTTCTAGGGTTATTTAATACAAAAACAGGATCATGCAAAGTATTAAGCTGCTTAACTCAGGCTTCTGCCTGCTTTATTTTCATCCAAGTAAGGTACTGCAGCTTTAACATGTGTAGGTTAGAGGTACTCAGATACTTTCATTCAGCAGTTCACTCATTTCATTGTTACAGTATTTCCCACACTGTTATTTCAAGTAAAAAGAAACCAAATTATATAAACAAAATCCTATCCCTTTCAGGGATCTAACTACACATCAAAATCAGTCTCTCTAACAGCTGCTGGCCAACTAAACTGGTTCCCCAGCTTAAAACAATGCTCTCTCATTTAGGGTCACAAGATACAGCACAGTCTTTTAGCAACAGCAGTAACCATTTGTTTGTCTTATCTGTTTGGGGTGTCCAGGCAAATCCTCTGGTACTGTGATACGTGGAGAGGCCGTCAACCTCGATACTGGATGCAGGAGAGTAGAGACACCCCCAGCCCCCAGGCTCCAAGGAGAGAGAGTGAAATGCAAAACCTCTCTGCTCTAAATACCTGTGCATGTGATTAGAAGAGCAGGTGAGGGAGAACTAGAGCCATTGTAATCTGTGGTCTGGATTTTCCATCCAGCTGCCTGAGTTAATGGGAAGCTGTGGAACGGATCATTAACTATTCCTGCACTTTCTGCTCTAAAATGGGGCAGAAAGCTGCCTAACATCTTTGGACTATGTCACAGTGTATATGGATGGAAAAATAAGGAGTATTAGTATGTGTGAGAGACAGCTGTGTGTGCATACATATAGCACGGTATGTACAGACATGGCCTTTAGCGCTCATGGGAAGAGAGTTCGCTAGTGTCAGTAATGACTCATAAAATTTCGATCTCTGTTTAGGCCACTGCTAAGTGTCCCGAACAGTTGCATAAATTTGTATTCATGCAACCGTCTCTCTTTCGGGGTTTTAAGATTACCTTTGAGTATGGCAACCCTCAGATCGTTCATCTTATGGCCAGAGTCAGAGAAATGTTCGCCAACAGGACTGTCTCTTGTTCCGCATGTGATGCTGTGGCGATGCAGGTTCATTCTCTTGG